>NC_022028.1:53525691-53526597 GCF_000317375.1 Microtus ochrogaster | reverse complement strand
CAAAACAAAAACAACAACAACAAAAATTTTTGGAAGAAACATGGTGGGATGGGGCTTGCCCACTTTTTCTTCGGTTCTACCTTCCCTGATGCTAAGAAACAGTTACTGCGGGAGATGGAGGCAGGCACTTTCCATCCCAGCACTCCGGAGACAGATGCAGGCGGATCTATGGGAGTTGAGTCCAGTCTCATCTATATCGTGGATTCCAGCAAAGCCAGAGAGCTCAAGTCCCCACCATCCGGGGACTGCCACTCCCACAGAAGCCCCTGAACAAAGTCTCAACAGTTAGCAGCGCCCTCCACCCAGCCTGGCACCAAAGAGGGAGCTGCCATGCTCAGTCTGGCAGGGGTTCCCTTAGGAAAGTCTCTGGCTTCAACAACAGCTGCCACTTTGTTCCTGTCTCGAGCCAAGTAGGACCTCAGTCCTTGTGTTAACTTGACACACAGTTTACTCTTCGAAGTTGGCAACACTGTTCCCTATGATGCATCAGCAGTGACAACTGACAGAAGCTAAACAGAATTCACTTTCAGAGGTGAAAGGGCGCTGGAGAGGCCACCCCAGCATCACCCATTCTGTTGTCTTTCCACAGAGTCTCACAGGGTAGCCCTGGCTGGCCTGTGTCACTCAAAACACACAGCTCTCTCTTCAAAGGGAATTGCAGATGGTTTATCATAGAGTCAGATTACAGTGACCATTGTTTCAGGATAGTCAATTATATTGTGAACTCCAAGTTTGCACTTGCATTAATTAAATAAAATCAACCATGATTCAGGGGGCGGGGCCAACAACTATTTGATTGGAACTAGCCTTAGAAAGTCTGGAGGAGGAGGAAAATGGATGGACAGACACACAGAAAGAAGTAGGATAGGCTTGGAATTTTGCACTTCTTTTTGGCTTGGGACAAGT
>NC_022028.1:53524796-53525308 GCF_000317375.1 Microtus ochrogaster | reverse complement strand
CTGGCCCAGCTGGTCACTTCTTAGCCTCTCTGATGTAGCAGGTTTTCTCCCCACATTTGACTTCCAAGTCTTTGTTGGTAAATAGAATGATAGAGAATCAGTTTAAAGCTGCAGATCTGTATACATAGTATATATATGTATACATACTATACACATATTGCTACATGTATGTATGCAAGCTATATACATGTGGTTTAAGCCTACATCTCTGCCACAGCTGTGGGACCAGAAGTCCCTCCAGGCCAGGACCTGAGTGGCCAGTGGGGTGCTGACTGGGGGGCCTTGGGGCCACAGACGGTAACTAAAATATCAGTAGGTTCATGTACAGTCACTAAGCCAACAGAACCTACCAAACATTATCAGACCGTGGTCAGACTCCTGTCCCCTACCAAACATTATCAGACCGTGGTCAAACATCGCCCCCTACCGGCCATTCTCAGACCGCGGTCAGACTCCCCGTCCCCTACCGATCCACCCAACTCTTTTTCGCCCAGAAGCTAAGCGCACACCAG
>NC_022028.1:53522846-53524611 GCF_000317375.1 Microtus ochrogaster | reverse complement strand
GCCATTGGCCAAAAGCAGCTTCTGTATTAACCAATGGCACTAAAACATATTCACAACATGCATCACCTCCACATTACGAATACATTGGCAGAAACATGAGAGAGACGGAGAAGATGGGGGATCCCCTCCCATAGGCCTCAGATGCTATTTTTCGGGTTAGTGGGTGCCAGTGGTCTACTAAGTTAATCGAGTCCAAAGGTTTTTTTTTTAAAAATTAAATGTTTAAAATGTATTTTACATACTAACCACAGTTTTCCTGTGGTGATATTTTGTTTGTGATCTAACAAATAAAGCTTGCCTGAAGATCAGAGTTCAGAGCTAAGATACTAGTTAGCCATAGAGGTCAGGCAGTGGTGGCACACACCCTTAATCCCAGCACTTGGCAGGAGGAAGCAGAAAGATCAGGAGATCCAGGACACCTTGAGATTGAATCAGTCTAAAAGAGAAACAGAGCTCAGACATTTAATCCCAGCACTAGGGAGGTGGAGACAGGAGTGATATGGCTGGGCAGCGAGAAGAATATAAGGCAGGAGGAGACAGGAAGGAGCCCAGTGCAGTCTGAGGTTTCAGAGAGACAGAAAGCGTTCAATCTGAAGATTTGTAGAGACAGTATCACCCCTTCGATCTGAGGAATCATAGGGACGGGACTGCCCCTTTGGTCTGAGGATTTGACAGAGGTAAAGGTCTCTCGCGGCTGGCTGCTCTGCTCCTCTGGTCTCCCGGTTTCCACTCCTAATAT
This sequence comes from Microtus ochrogaster, assembly GCF_000317375.1. Classification (NCBI taxonomy): domain Eukaryota; kingdom Metazoa; phylum Chordata; class Mammalia; order Rodentia; family Cricetidae; genus Microtus; species Microtus ochrogaster. The sequence goes on along the minus strand of NC_022028.1, from coordinate 53,523,872 downwards.
CTGACTCCGGGTTTTTATTATTAAGAACAATTAGAATACATACTCCAATTTCCCCTCTCTGCTCTCCTCCTGTCCCCTCCCCCACCTTCCTTCTCCTCCCACCATCCACTCCTCCTCTGTCTCCATTGGAAAGGGTAGGGCCTCCGTGGGAGTCAACAAAGCAAAGCAAGGCACACCAAGTTGAGGAAGGACCAAGCTCCTCCCCCTGCTTCAAGGCTGAGCAAGGCGTCCCACCAGAGGGAATGGTTCCCAAAGCCAGCTCATGCACCAGGGACGGGTACTGGTCCTACTGCTAGAGGCCCCACAAACAGACCAAGGTACACAACTGTCACTCACATGCAGAGGGCCTAGGTCGTCCCTTGCAGGCTCCCTATCTGTTAGTCTAGAGTCCGTGAACTCCTCTGAGCTCAGGTGATTGGTCTCTGTGGTTTCCCCATCATGATTTTGACCTCCCCTTGTGTATGTAATCCCTCCTTCCTCTCTCCAACTGAGCTCCTGGAGCTTGGCCCAGTGCCTAACTGTGGATCTCTGCATCTGCTTCCTTCAGTTTCGGGATGTAGGTGCTTTGATGACAATTAGGGTAGTCACTAATCTGATTCCAGGGGCAGGCCAGTTCAGGCGCCCTCTCCGCTGTTGCTAGGAGTCTTAGCTGGGGTCATCCTTGTGGATTCCTGGGAGTTTCCCTGGAAGCAGGTTTCTCCCTACCCCATAAAGTCTCCCTCTATCAAGATATCTCTTTTATTGCTCCTCCAATTCCCACCCCTCAACCCCCCATGCAGTTTCCCCAGGAGATCTCAGCTGTTTCCTCTTTCCCAGGTGATCCATGCAACCATTTTAGAGTCTCCTTGTTATCTAGCTTCTGTGGGGCTGTGGATTGTAGCCTGGTTATTCTTTGCTTTGCATCTAACATCCACTAATGAGTGAGTACACCCCATGTTTGTCTCTCTGAGTCTGGGTTACCTCACTCAGGATGGTTTTGCCTAGTTCCCTTCATTTGCCTGCAGATCTCATGAGTCATTGTTTTTT
>NC_022028.1:53519614-53521026 GCF_000317375.1 Microtus ochrogaster | reverse complement strand
AGCAAAGGGAGAGAGAAGGGGAGCACAGAGCAGCCTCATGGGGAGACACAGAGAGAGAGGTGCAGAGAGGCAGAGAGCGAGGGGGGGCAGAGAGCCAAGGAAAGAGAGAGACCTGTGGGAGAGAGGAAGAGGAAGAGAAAGGAGGGAACAGGCAGAACTCTGTCCTTTGAAGGGATGGGGCACAGCACATGTGCACAGAGACCACACAGCAGGCCAGGGTACTGCCTGCTATGCCTGAAGGCACACTCTGCCAGGTCCCCAATAGGCAGGGCCGGGTGTACCCGGATGTTAACAATAGGTCTAGAGGTAATTATTGGTGGGTTCTGAGGGACATCAGAATTGTCTTGCTTAACATTTCCTTCAGAGACAGTCACTGCTGGTTAACAGGCAATAAAGGATTAATTTGTTCAATCAAAGGTGAAAAGGCTGTTGGGTACTGGTGGCTCACGACTTTAATCCCAGCACTCAGGAGGCAGAGGCAGGTGGATCTCAGTGAGTTCGAGGTCAGCCTAGTCTAGGACAGACAGGAATGTTACACAAAGAAACCCTGTCTCCAGGGGGCGTGGCTGAGGGCAGAGAGACTGCTTCCACAGCTGAGATAAACCCTGAGAATCTAAGGGTTCAAAGTTCTCAGCTTCAGTGGGGCCCTCCTCACATCCTCATCCCAGTTAAGGGATCCTGTTTTAACCAATTATTGCTCTTACTTTAGCTGCTGCTTCAGAGTTCTAGAAAGTTCCCTGGTTCCAGGATTTGCAGCCTCTTTTGGTTCCCATGGATCTGCTTCCTCCCTGAAAGAAAACAAGATGTCTTCTTCCCACTGGCGGGAAGGATGTGATGTTCCACCTGGCTGTAAGTTTGATGGGGGCAGGACAGCCTGAGACCCGAGACCCTTGGAGTAGCGTGGACAGTAAGCATGACTGTGTCTCTATGGGAGACTGTGTGGTGCTTGCAGGCCAGCGCCTCAGCTTCAAAGAGAAGCATCTCTGCCCTGCATCCCAACCTGATTGTTGTTGCCATTGTGTTCCTGGAAGTGACTTTTCTTCTAGAAGATTCAGGGTCTAATTATTAGAGAGAAGGAAAAGGAAGGGTGGGGAGAGAATGACCTGTGTGTCTCTCCTGAGTTTGGTTTTTTTTTTTGTGTGTGTGTGTTTGTTTTGTTTTGTTTTGAGACAAGTTCTGTTTCCACATCTCTGGCTGTTGTTGATCTCAGAGACCAAGCTCCTGTGTTCACCTGCAGTAGGCGGCTCACACTGCCAAGCCTGATGCCCAGGGATCTCACCTGTAAAGACTTTGCCTCTTCACTCAGGATCGTGTCTTCACAGCCTGGTGCTTACACTCAGACTCCTAGTGTTTCTTCCCAGATGATCATCTGTGGCTCCAGGTGCTTGTGTTTACACGGATCTTCATTCCAT
>NC_022028.1:53508369-53514099 GCF_000317375.1 Microtus ochrogaster | reverse complement strand
GCCCGGCTTATTTTCTTATTTTGATATGAATGTAATCACATATAAATTAATTATTTTCCATTCCTTCAATCATTTCCTACCTAACTTATGCTATACTATACTTATACTAAATAGGATTGTGCAGACCTACTGGCTCATGTGGATTCCCTCTTAGCTTCTGGGTTCCCAAGAAACTATGAAGTTCTGTGATGAGGGGACCAGCTCTACCTGCAGGTCACTAGTGTGATGACAGAAGTGTCCAGTCACATGATTCAGTGTCATCATTGATTTAACTTTGTCTTTGCAGATTTCAGTTTATCTTGTTAATTGTGAGATTTCTTTAATCTTCCACACAGATCCCCCAAAGGCACACGTGACCCATCATCCTGGACCTAAAGGTGATGTCACCCTGAGGTGCTGGGCCATGGGCTTCTATCCTGCTGCCATCAGCCTGACCTGGCAGAGGGAGGAGGAAGAACAGACTCAGGACATAGAGCTGGTGGAGACCAGACCTTCTGGGGATGGAACCTTCCAGAAGTGGGCATCTCTGGTGGTGCCTTCTGGAGAGGAGCACAAATACACATGCCGTGTGCACCATGAGGGGCTGCCTGAGCCCCTCACCCTCAGATGGGGTAAGGAGGGAGTGGGTGCAGAGCTGAGGTCAGGGAAAGCTGGAGCCTTCTGCGGACCCTGAGCAGGGTCAGTGCTGAGAGGTGGGGTCATGACCCTCACCTTCCCTTCCTGTCCTTCCCTTCCCAGAGCCTCCTCAGTCCACGGTCCCCATCATGGCAGTCATTGCTGGTCTGGTTCTCCTTGGAGCTGTGATCATCATTGTCACTGTGGTGGCTGTTGTGATGAAGAGGAGGAGAAACCCAGGTAGGAAAGGACAGGGTCTGAGTTCTCTCTCAGTCCCTTTCAGAAGAATCTCTGCCTCATTAAAGGGAAACACATCCACACCCCTCATTGCTGCTGTTTCTACCCTGGGTCTGCTGTCAGTTCTGGAAGCTTCCAAGGGTCGGGGACTTCCCTGGTCTCTCACAGCTTTTCTTCTCACAGGAGGAAGAGGAGGAGACTATGCTCCGGCTCTCGGTAAGAGTGGGGGGCAGAATTGTCCCTGAGGCCTGTGGGTTGAAACTGGATTATTTGTGGAAATCTGACAGTTCATATTAGCTCCTCCAGCAAAATATTCTGGGGTCCTTGTCTTTAACTTTCCATTAATATATGTATATTTTTACCCCAGGCAGGGACAGTTCCCAGAGCTCCGATGTGTCTCTCCCAGACTGTAAAGGTGACCCTCTGGGACCTGACTTGGGGAGGGGCAGAGTGGACATGATTGGGTTTCAGGGACTCCCAGAATCACCTTTGAGTGAGTGGTGGATTGTTGGGATGTTGTCTTCACTGTGATTGTTCATGACTCTTGTTCTGTAGCGTGAAGACAGCTGCCTGGTGTGGATGGAGTGACAGACGATGTGTCCAGGTCTCACCTGTGACGTCCAGAGCCCCTCAGTTCACTCTCAGCAATAGTGTCTGATGTTCCCTGCAATCCTATGTGCTCAATGTGAAGAACTGGGGAGCCCAGCCCACCCCTGCACACCAGGACCCTGTTCCTGCACTGCCCTGTTCCCTTCCACAGCCAACCTTCCTGTTCCTGCAGACAGGAGGGGACATCTCCATCCTGTCACCTCCATGACTTCCACTGAAAATAAGAATCTAAACGTGAGCTTGTTAATGTCCTTGATCTGACAGGTTGATTGGCAGCTAAATTAAATAATTGAGATAGAGTTTGTGGAGGAAATAAATGGCAGCGTGGAGAACCTCCCAGAATCTGTGTTCACTGTGCTCTGTGCATCTGGTGGGACAGGATGAGGCTGTGGGAGCTGAGTGAGAACGGGGCTGTGTCCAGGTGGAGCTCAGTCCATTGCCGGCTTTGACAAGGTCACTCCTCAACTCTGGCCCCTCCTGGTTCTGTTCTCTTTGTTACTTAGAACCACACACATGCTGACATCTGTGATCACAGGGACACTGGGATGGCCAGAGCCTCGTCCTGTTCCCAGGATTATGAGCCGCCAGGGCTGCTGTCCTGGCTGTGACTCTTTTTCCTGTCTTCTCTGTTTATTTCTTGTCTTTTTAGTTAGTATGCAGGACTAGGCCTGTTCCTGTTCCTGTGAGTGTTGCCTGCCTCATTATCCTGTGGGGTCCCTGAGTGACAACAGTAAGAGGTGTTTTCCATCCCTGTCCCCTCAAGGCCCAACTAGGCCCCTGCACTCAGGAGACTGTGGGATGAGAACATGAGCTTCAGTCTCCTGAGCTCCTGCCTCCCTTCAGGCCCCTCCCAGAAGGTTCTCTCCTTTCCCATCTATCAGAATCTAACCCAGGTTGTAGGATGGGCAGAGAGGAGGGATCCACAGGGTCTCATCTCAGATCTGTCCTATGTTATGCCCAAGGTCCCATTTCCCTCTCTGCCTCTGGGAATCCTGGTGCTGCCTCCAGTGGAGACTCAAGGATTTACAGGCTGAGTCTACTTTAGATTTATGTTTATTTAAAAAAACATGATCCAAGACCAGCCTGGTCTACAGAGCTAGTTCCAGGACAGGCTCCAAAGCCACAGAGAAACCCTGTCTCGAAAAACAAAAAAAAAAAAAAAAAAAAAAAAAAAAAAAAACATGGTCCAGAGACTGAAGAGATGGCTCAGGGCTTGAGGGCATTTGACATCCAATGTCCCTGTGGACACCACACAGATACATGGTGCAAACACTACTAATAAGAAAACACTTATAGATGCAAAGTTATAAATTAAAATAAAAAGATTATGAAGAGTGCCAGAGATGGAAATTCCTTCATCCCCCTGCTCCAGGTTCTGGCCTCTGCAGTTTTCTAGCTTTGTGACGTCTAGTCAGGAGCTCCAGGAGCCTTAGCAGAAATGTTTGATGATCAAGAAGGTGATAATTTCCTTTATGATGCTGCCATCTTTATCTTGTGAGGGATGATGGTTTCCAGTGCCAACCGCAGCAAACATTCATACACAATAAGTATATGATGAATTAATAAAAAGTAAATATAAAATATATTTCTTTTTGTTGTTGGTTTTTATTTTGCGTTTTTTGTTTGTTTGGTCTGTTTTTGTTTTGTTTTGGTTTTGGTTTTGGAGGCACGGTTTCACTGTAGCTTTGGAGCCTGTCCTGGAACTTTAAAAAAACAAAAACAAAAAAGATTTACTTACTTATGTATGACTGCTCTGACTTCATATAAACCAGAAGAAGGAATCTTATCCCTTTACAGATAGTTGTGAGCCATTTTCCCACCCTTGATGTGGAAAAGATTTTTCCTTTTAATATTACTTAGCTCTCTCCTTGAGGACTTCCCAGGTGTCTTAGCAAACCTGATAGCTTCTCGGTTTGTCTGCAGCTGGCATGATTTCTCTGTCTGTGTGCTCACACCACAGGTTGGAGTGCCAAACATTTTTAATAAAATTTCAATGGTTCAATTTTACCAATAAAGACTTGTAAGCCAGATGCTGGAATAAAAGCCTGCTAGCTCAGAGAGGCAGAGAAATCATCACCCAGCTGACCTTCCGGATCCACAGTGAAGAGCTCCCTTACAGGAGACCTATGGGGAGGCTTATAACCAACCATAACTCCAGTCCTGGGGATCCAGCACCCTTTTCTGGCCTGTCAGACCACGAAGCCTTGCAAATCACAAAACAGGATTTGGGGCTAAAGGAAAAATGCTTTGCTCCTTCAGGATGACTCCCTGCCTTACCCAGCATTCAAAGCCCACAGCAGTTTGGTGAGCCAGGACGCAGACCAGTTCCTACTCCTGGGTCCTCCTGCCCCCTGGCGGTGGCTAGCGGCATCGCGGCTTCCGAAGGTCCCAGGGCCGACAGAGCAACTTTGAATGTCCCATCAGACTGCAGGCTTCAGAGTCACCCAACTGCTGACAGGGTTCACGAACCTCAAAGGCTGTTTGGGCCACACTGAAGAACCGGCTGTCTCCTGCACAGCCCCGTTTGGATGGAAGCCACACCCCAGCCCCTGACATCCATATATCCAGAGTCTGGAATGTTGGGGTGGAAGTTCCATCCCAAGTCCCCTCCCCTGGGAGTTGCCTCAGTCCAGACTCTGCCCACAAGAAAGCCCCTCAAAAGATGACCCCTACCCGGATACTCAAGACCACTCTCAAAGGGAATTTAAACTCCTCCCCACAAAGAAACACATAATTTTCTGGTCTTCCTTCCCTGTCTCTTCTCTGGGTGACTGGAACGCCATCCGGAAGCACTGGTGTCCACTAACCTGGGCTGTTTCTAGTTTGGTTTGATTTGGTCTTATTGGGATTACTGTGTTGTGTTGGGTGGAGTGGTTTATGAGGTGCAGAAACTTTTCAAGCCCCTCACATCACAGTGTTACTTTCTTTCTCTTCAGTTGTTGATGTTGCCAGGGATTCAACCCTGCATGTTGATCACGTCATACCTGACTACACCTCAGCCCCACTAGCTTAGTTAGATGTAACCCAAAGAAAGGGTTCCCGGTTTCTTTTGGAACACCTTTTTTTTTTTTAATTAACTAATTTATTTTTTTAAAAACAATCCTTTCTCATTTTACATACCAATCCCAGTTTCCTCTCCTCCTGTTCCCTCCCCTTCTCCCCCACCCCTAGCCCCATCCACTGCTCAGAGAGAGTAAGGCTTCCCAAATCAACAAAGTCTAGCACACTGCTTTGACACAAGACCCAGCCTTCCCCACTATATCTAGGCTGAGCAAGGTGCCCGTCCAAAGATAACGGATTCTTTGGGAACACCTTTAATCTCAGCCCTCAGGAGGCAGAGGAGGGAGGATCTCTGAGTTCCTGATCCACATAGCAAGTCCAGACAGCCAGGGCTGTAAGGTGAGACCAGAACACAGGGATCCCCAAGACTGACACCTGGGGGAGGGGGGGAGCAGGTAGTTAAGCAAGAAAGCCAGAAAGGACCATGAAGGATTCCCGCGGCCAGGTCTGGGGTGAGCCTGTGGCCCCCAACCTAGTGCTGTGCCGGGTGAGCCTCAAGGGTCCTGGGAGCCACAGCGAGACTGGAAAAGCTGGAACTGGGAACCAGGAAGGGGAAATGAGGTGGACTGGGCACGCTCCCAAGGACAGCACTGACTCCGCCCACAAGACATACGGTCCAATCAAGAGCGGCTTTCAGAGTCTCTTCCTTTCCCTCCTAGGGCAGCAACAGCCAGATCTTTAGGTGATACCTCAAAGAGGCACTGGCCAAGGACCTGAATGTGAATGGGGAAGAGGAAATGACCTCTAATTAATTTTTCTGGATAGCTTCTTTCATCTGGAATTTCCCCCGTGGTAAAAGGAACCCAGGGACTGCTGTCCACCTCACAAGCTTCCTGCCACTGAACTACATTCCTGGCTTTTTAATTTTTTTTTCATTTTATTTATTATATATATAAATATAGTGCTCTATCTGCACATACACCTACACACCAAAAGGACACCAGATCCCATAATAGATGACTGGACATCATATGGTGCGGGGAATTGAACTCAGAACCAAAGAGCAGCCAGGGCTCTTACCCGCTCAGCCATTTCCCTGCTCATGACTTTACTTTTAAGACCTGGTCCAAGCTGTCCTTGAACTTATTCTGTAACCCAAGCAGCCTTTCTATCCCATGCCAGTCTCCCAATTAGCTGGGATTATAGGTCTAAAACCACATGGGTTTTAAGACTTGGTCAGAAGCTGGATGGTTGCCGGGCGGTGGTGGC
>NC_022028.1:53507142-53507844 GCF_000317375.1 Microtus ochrogaster | reverse complement strand
AGACCAGGCTGGTCTCGAACTCACAGAGATCCACCTGCCTCTGCCTCCCGAGTGCTGGGATTAAAGGCGTGCGCCACCACCGCCCGGCTCAAAGATCTTTCTTCAGTCGCCACCAGTGGTTCTCAACCTGTGGGTCACAACCCCTTTGGGGGTTAAAGTACCCTTCACAGGAGTTGCTTAAAACCATCAGAAAACACAGATATTAACATTATTTTTCATAACTAGCAAAATTACAGTTATGGAGTGGCAATGAAAATAATTTTATGGGGTCACCACGATGTGAGGAACTGTATTAAAGGTTGCAGCATTAGGAAGGTGGGACCCACTGCTGTGGTCTTCACTGGGCACAGAAGCAGGGCAGCAGGAGGGTCTGGGTCAAATGTAAATGACAAGATGTGTGTTTTAGAGTCAGGTCCACCCCTGCCCCAATGTCTGGATGCAGGGGTTGCAGACCCTCCACCCTCAGAGGAGCTGTGACATCCTCCTAGGGGATGAGACAGACAATCCCAGAGGAGCTGTGACATCACCTAGGGACTGAGACAGACAATCCCAGAGGAGCTGTGACATCACTTAGGGGCTGAGACAATCCCAGAGGAGCTGAGACATCACTTAGGGACTGAGACAATCCCAGAGGAGCTGTGATGTCACTTAGGGACTGTGACAATCCCAGAGGAGCTGTGATGTCACTTAGGGGCTGAGACA
>NC_022028.1:53501615-53506957 GCF_000317375.1 Microtus ochrogaster | reverse complement strand
GACAATCCCAGAGGAGCTGTGATGTCACTTAGGGGCTGAGACAATCCCAGAGTCATAAACTTTTCCCATGGTAGTCCTCAGGACAGTGCCCACAGCTGTCCATGTTCCCAGGCCTTGTGGCGTGTGCCATCATCCTGGAGGGCTACAAAGCAGTCTGCTCCTAAGCAACCCACGACCCCTTGGGTCAGAAGCAGGGACAGGTCATAGGTCACCATCCTCCCTTCTTCCTGGATGCCCACCAGGCTGGGACCTGGATAGGTCTACAGTAAGGAAATGCTGGAGAGCTCGAAGGCCCAGGACAAAGGAGAGGAAGCTGTCGGCACATTAGCACTTATTATTGCCTACAGACAGACAGACAACAGACAGAGAGACTGAGCTCCAGCCAGGAGGTGATGGGTTAGTGTTCAAGAGGAGACCAAGGGTCCACCAAGTTACAGGAGAGCAGAGGCAGCCTCCACAGCTCTGTCTTAAGAGCTGAGCCGCAATGGCAGAAGCAGTGGAAGCTTTCACAGGTGCGACCCATCAGGGGCGGAGGTGACAGGGATGGGGAAATGGTAAAGGTCCAGGAAGTCCAGGAAGAAGCGACTTGGGCACACTCTCTTGAGGCAGAGTCCTCAATGGAGGCTGGGGGAGGAGTGTGGAAGCCTCAGAGACAACAGGAGGGGGAAGGGGACCCAGGTGACACTGTGTGCGGTGCAGAGTCCATGGGAGCTGTCAGCCCGGGGACCAAGTCAGAAGTTGGGCTTGTGTTTCTTGAGCTCCACCATGAGGTGATGAATATTGATGAGCTCGGCCCTGGCTGGCAGCGCTCGGAGCTGCGGCTGCGCCAGCACCCGGTGGAAGCGATGGTAGAGCTGGATCAGCTGGGTCAGTGCCCCCTGCACAGAGACAACAGTCAGGGGTCAGAGCTTCATGGGAATCTCAGACACAGCTGGTCGGTGACTTCCCAGAGAAAACAGCAAGGAAACCATCAAGCATGGGACACGGGAAAGGGCTGGGAGTGGCAGGACACCTGGATGATGCTGGTTCCATTTCTAAAGTTGGTGAAACTCCGCATGACATCCTGACTCAGAGACTCCACCGACGCCTTCCAGGAGCCACCAAAGCCACGGATCAGCTGAGTGACTCGGGCTGACACGGGGAAAGGGAGTGTCAGAGCAGCCAGGCCTGGGGACCGTCTACCCCGGCAAGGCCTGCCCAGGGCAAAGCCGTGCTCACCCACAAGCCCGGCTTTCCTGCATTCAAGTCTTCCCCGCTGTGCCACCCCATGCCCTGCCCCTTCTCACTGTCCTGTTTAACTCCCCTCCCTGGTCCCATGACAACAGCCTCATACCTTCTTCTCCTCGAAGGCGCTCAGCCTGTCCACGCTCAATCAAAGCCTCAGCCTCCTTCACAAATGCCACCAGACCCCCGAAGGGAGGAGATAGCAACTCCTCAATGAATTCCTAGAGAGATGTGCAAGCCAGAACCAGAGTCAGGAGTCCGAGAACAAAGGACCCCATGTTGGATTGGGACGATGAGGAAGTGACACTCTACTGAACAGCCAGCCTCTGTGAACCTTCCAGGTGGTGATCTCACAAGGGGGAGAGGAAGTCCCCAAAGAAAACTAAGAGCCAATGAGCTGGCTCAGGGGGAGCAGTGCTGCCACTGGACCCCAGAACACAAAGTGGAAGAAGCAAGAAAGGAGCCCGGTCCTGGAGTTGTCTTCTGACATACGTGTGTTTCATGACATGTGACTATGTCTCTGTCTCTGTCACACACACACACACACACACACACACACACACACACACTAATAATCCCCTATAAAGCAGAACTGTTTGTTTTGGCATGTGCACACACACACACACACACACACTAATAATCCCCTATAAAGCAGAACTGTTTGTTTTGGCATGTGCACACACACACACACACACGCACAGATACAGTTTTATTTTGCTTTTAAGCTATTAATATCACTAAAATGAAATGAAACGGACTAGCAACAAGGCAGTGAGCTGCAATAATGACTGCACACTGAGGTCAGCCCAGTAGCACCCAGGTCTCCCTGACACACCCAGGCCCCACCTGTGTCCGAGCATTGAGCAGCTGCTGGAAACTCTCCACCTCTTTGCTGTCGTCGGCAGCCCGCTCCTAAGGAGACACACAGAGTGAGGAACTTGGGGACACCCTTCACGCCAGCACCTCCCGCCACCCCACACTGCAGACAGAGCCAGGATCCAGGGCACAGCGCTGAACTGCACAGCGCTGAGCTTGTGGAGCTGACAAGCCGTGGGGACCCTGGGGAGAAGCGGCCTTACCATCAGCACACCCAGCATCATGTCGTAGTTGTTGATCAGAAACACAAGCTGCTCCTTCCTGGAGGAGAACTCTGCAGCCACTCGGAGGACAAAATTCTCCACCTCCACCTGCAACAGCCCAACAGAAGCAGCAAGTGAGAAAGCCAGACCTCAGGGCCCTCCCCGTGCTGGGAAGTCCGTGTGCCAGCCCCACCTGTAGCTGTCCCAGCAGCTGCAGGGTGCGTTCATTGGGGATGGTCTGGTTGATGCTGACCAGTGCAGAGGAGAACTCAGCATAGCGGCGTGTGATCTAGGACCAAGGAGGGAAGACTCCCATCAGCCTGCCTGGCAGACACAACCTCCCAGCTGCCTCTGCAGCTCCTGCTCCCAGTCCCTCGTCCTGCATTGGCCAAACCACTAAGTGTGACCACAAGACTCCCTTGTTACCCTCACCCTCCCTCACATAGTGGGGCCGAGTGTCCAGCCCCCCGAGGCGCTGGGGGTCGGTGCTGCGGACGCTCTGGACATTCATCTCCAGGATCAGCTCAAACCGAGGCCACAGCAAGGCAAGCACCTGCTCCCAGTACCTGCAGGCTTAATCAGAACCAAAGGTCAGCTGGCTAGGGGGCTGGCAGGCCATGGGTGCACAGCACCCTTCAGGGGCATGGTGACTGAGGGTGCAGGAGTGCGTGTGTGACACCAATGCTTCCTCTAAACACACACGGGAATAAGGGTGAAGGATATCAGGTGAGGGACAGCCAGGGTCAGGATGGAGCTGTCTGTGTAATATAAAGCCCTGACGTCTTAGGAACCAGGACCCAAGCACAGCGACCTGTCCAGAGCAGGCACGTCCCTCTTGGCTGCAATGTTGCGGAATCGGAGAACAATGTGGATGCAGAGAAAAACGGCAATGGCGTCGTAGCAGTCGGCTAGGTAGGATTCCAGGTGTTTCTGTGGTACAGCAACAGGCAGACAATCAGATGTCAGTTTGTTGTTCAGGTGGCTATGAGCAAATGGTGGTACATTTCTAGGGGACAAGGCGCTGGCTAGGGAGACACCTCCTTTCCTGTCCACAGATACCTCTGGGGCCCCTGACTTGCTCACTGGCCTCAACTATAAAAGTTCCTCACAGCAGAAGCCAGGGCTGAGGATTTAAAGTCCCTCTCTACTGAGGAAAAACAGAGGAAGTAGCAGGTTCCCGAGTTCTGAGGGCTTCCGAGGGGGTCACGTTGTGAGATAAAAGCTTAGACTTTTTAGAATGGGACACTCCTGCTTTTAATCCTGCCACTTGTGACCCCACTGGATGTGGGGGAGCCCTGAGAACGGAGGGTAAAACACAGAATCCAGGGGCTCACCAGGGTCATGGCAAGTGTGCGACCCATGACAGTGTGGAATAGGTCATGTGCAGCTGGGCCAGATACAACAAAAAATTCACAGATGAAAAGATATTCACGGCAAGAATTGTCGAGGAGGGCGTAGTGCTGGCTGCGGAAGAGAGCTTCGAACGGATACTGAGGGACAGAGAGAAGGGTGGGATCCAACACTGACCCCACAGATATGGGGCCTCAGCATATCTCAGGAAAGATTCTCACACACACCTGACCCCCCCACACCTGACCTCCATGCAGGGAGAAACGCCCTGAACAGGGGCTGATGAGGGCACAGGACACTAGGGAAGCCTCCCCACAGCTGCTGCCGCCCCCCCACAGCTGCTGCCGCCTCACGACTGATACCGCCATGGCCAGTCTCTCTGTGTCCCCCAATTACAGCAGGCCAGGGCCCCAAGTCCACTCTGACAGCTTAGGGGACTGATCCCGGTCAGGGAAGGCAGTTTCTTCATACCCTCTGTTCTCCACGCTGAGCAGTATGGGGCACCAGGATGGGGGCCTCAAGTTCAGTGGGGGAGATGACAGAACCCCGGGTGCCCAGGGTGAAGATGGTGTTCCTGCTTCGGAGGGACGGCTTCGAGAAGAATCGTGAATAGCATCAGAGTCAGGGAAATCACTGAGACTGACCCGAGATTACTGGGAAGTTAAAAATGACCTGGACACCCCCTTCCAGAACCAGGACCTCACTTCACCTGACACCTTAATGGGCATCAGGGAGTCTACAGACCCTCGGGGTCAACGTGAAGAATTTCAGGATGATGTGCGCCTCCGGGAGGGGAAGCTCCCGCTCTCACATCCTCAAAGGCCCCGCCCCACAGAGAGGGTAAGAAGCAGAACCCTGGGGGCTGGAGCCAGTCAGCCCCACAGTGAGCCTGACATGGTGGGAGTGTGACAGGACGCCCCCGATCCAGGATATCTTTCTTTGCTGTGTCTTCCACACCCATTAGATCGTCTTTCTCAGCAACCTCCTCGTACTAGAGAAAACGACAGAGAGCTCAACCATGGCCCCAGCACCAGCAGGTGGGGAGCTCCGCCCCTCCTCCAAGCCCTCTGCCCACTGGCTCACCTGCACTTTCATGAGCCGCCCCAGGTAGGAGCGGAAGTAAGACAGGTAGATCTTGCTCAGTGTCTCCACATACTCATCCCTGATCTCCTCTGCTGTTGCTCGCTCATTGCCCAACAGGAACTGGTAGAAGAACCTGGAAGGCCCAGGGCGCATCAGACCCTGGACATTCACGGTGGACTGCTAAAAAGCTCATGGTCCACCTTGTGCCTGTCCCGGGGTGGCGACCTGTATTTCAGCAGGGCTGTCTGGGGGATCTGATAGTTGGTCATTGGCTTGCGGAAGGAATAAATCTTCTGAAGGATGAACTCGCGGATCTTTGTCACTGCCTAGATGTGGGGGACAAAGAGGTCATGAAGCTGTGGGCTTTTCCTGTGTGGAAGGAAGCAAGGAGGTGACAGACGTGGGGGTAAAGGGAAGGCAGAGGATACTCTGGTTGTGTTTTTGTTTATGTTTTGTTTGTTGAGTCAAGGTCTATGTAGACCAGGATGGCCTGGAACTCACCTGCCTCTGCCTCCCAACTGCTAGGGCTAAAATCACTTACCACTGTGCCTGGCCTTATCTTTCAGGCTGGTTTTTTTTTTTTTTTTTTTTTTAAATATGGAGGGG
>NC_022028.1:53465296-53501499 GCF_000317375.1 Microtus ochrogaster | reverse complement strand
TGGCTCACAACCATCTGTAATGGGGTCTGGTGCCCTCTTCTGGGCTTCAGGCATACACACAGACAGAATATTGTATACATAATAAATAAGTAAATATTTTAAAAAAATATGGAATGCTTTACAAATTTTCATGTGTTCTCTTACACGGAGGCCATTCTAATCTTCTCTGTTTTGTTCTAATTTTAGTTTCTACATTGTTAGCTTTTGAGACAGGGTCTCATGTATCTCAGGCTGGCCCCAAACTCCCTGTGTAGCAGCGAATGACCCTGAAACTTCTGATCTTTCCTCTGTCAGCTCCTGAGTGCAAGGACAGCAGGCAAGTGCCAGCAGGTCAATGTCTGCAGAGCTGGGGTGGAACCCAGGGCTTTGTGCACACTAAGCAAGCATGCTACCAACTGAGCCACATCTCCAGCTTCTCCAGATTTTCGGGGAGACCAGAGGGCCAGTGAGCACAGCACTGAGGGAAGCTGCGTGGGTTCTTGGGAGGTGACTCTAGTGTCCACACCCTACCTTGACCCGCAGCCGGTCTAGCACGCCCCTGACATCTGCACAGGCAGCTGTGCCTCTCGCCTCCTGCTCTCTGACCGCAGCTGCCTTGGCGTCCAGCTCCTGCAGCTGCTCCAGGAACCTGGGCTCTGTCACTGGAGCTTCCAGAATTGCTCTGAGGAGCAGGGAGGACGGGGGTCAAGAGAAGGGACACTCAACAGTGCTGAAACAGACCGACCCACACCCTCACAGCTTGCGTCATTTCTGCCTTCCTCCCGTCTCATGTCTCATACCTTAGTTATACGTACAAAGGTCTCAACTCCTGAGCCTCCCCACAGGCTCCTCACTACCACTACACACCTGATCTTGGACCACACCTAACCCACGTGTTATCCTATGGTGGCTAAAGCAGGGTTTGGAGTTAATTAACCCAGCCATTAATTTCTACAACTTTTTTTGGGGGGGGGTTTCGAGACAGGGTTTTTCCGTAGCTTTTTTTTTTTTTGGTTCCTGTCCTAGAACTAGCTCTTGCAGATGAGGCTGGCCTAGAACTCACAGAGATCCGCCTACCTCTGCCTCCCGAGTGCTGGGATTAAAGGTGTGTGCCACCACTGCCCGGCTATTTCTACAGCTTTTTTTTTGTTTTGTTTTGTTTTGTTTTTTGAGACAGGGTTTCACTATGGTTTTGGAGCCTGTCCTGGAACTAGCTCTGTAGACCAGGCTGGTCTCGAACTCACAGAGATCCGCCTGCCTCTGCCTCCCGAGTGCTGGGATTAAAGGCGTGCGCCCAACTTTTTTTTTTAAAGATTTATTTACTTATTATGTATACAACATTTTGCCTCCATGTATGTCTCCACACCAGAGGAGGGAGCCAGACCTCATTACAGATGGTTGTGAGCCACCATGTGGTTGCTGGGAATTGAACTCAGGACCTCTGGAAGAGTAGCCAGTGCTCTTAACCACTGAGCCATCTCTCCAGCTCCTTCTACAACTTTTTAAAAACAAGATCCCACTCTGTAGCCCAGGCTGGTGACTTGTAGCATCCTACTGCCTGGGCCCACTCTGTAGCCAAGGGTGATCACTTGCAGCAAATCTCCGGCCTGGACCTCCAAACGTGAGATTACGGGCATTAGCCAGCACTCCTGGTCTCTAGATGGTACCTGACAACCTCAGCCCGACCACCTGCTCTGGACATCATGACCCTTCAAACCAGCAACTCACGTGACCAGAGCAGAGGGCACCACTAGCCCATCTACAAGTTCCCCAAGTTTCCCCCGCACTGCTTGTCGGTTACGAAGTCGGATGTTCATGGCTCCTGACTGCTCCTGCAGGGTCCGGATCTCGGAGCTGATGGAGCTGAGGTCACTCTGGAAAGCTCCCAGCATCTGCTCCATGCGCTACGGGTAGGGCAGGAAACACTGTGGGCATGTCACAGGGTTGACAGGGACAAGCAAATCACCCAAGTGTCTGAGTGATCCCCAGGATCCAACAGCCCAGGAGGGCGGGCGGCGCATATTCATTTGCCCGGGGAACAAAAAGTACTAACAAAACAAAACAAAAAACCAGGAGCAGAGGGCATGATGGGGTCAAGGTTGTCAGGGGCCACAGGCGAGGGCCACCAACCTCCAGGACAGCGTCGCAGGCTGTGATCTGATTGTGCAGAGACGCAATGTTTTCACTCTCTTGGATATCTGACCCCCAAAAGTCAAGGGCTTCTCACTGAACACAGAGTTCTGAGGACCAGCAGTACTCCCCCCCCAAAGTCTCCCCAAAGTGACAGAAACCTTAGAGAGAGATGCCATCCCTGTTGGGGCTACCTGCATCACACCTCCCCAGACCCCATGTAGGTAACCCCATCTTTTTCCTCTGCTGGGGGATACAGTCCCGGATGGACTTTTGCTCAATCTGCTGCAGCTCCAGCTCCACCTGCTTCGAATAGTGTCGCAGATCCACACCCTGGGGGAACAAGAAGTCAGGAAGAAGCCACGGTGAAAGGACACCAGAACAGACTCAGTGCGGGGCTGGAAGGGACTGAGGAGGGAGGGTGGGGCAGACTGGCACAGTGGAGAGCCTCACCGTCTTGAGAGCTTCCTTCACTAACTCATCCTCCAGATTTGCTTGGATGTGAACTGGAAACAGACATTTTCCATCAGGATCCAGCGCCACGCCTCCCTCTGCCTGCCCTGGGCACCTGCACACCAGCCTCCCCTTTCCTTCCGACCCGGTGTCTCCAGTGATAAGGACAGCAGCTTTGGCTCTGCTGCTTCAGTTCCTCAGTCTAGCTAACCACGGACCAAAAATATCAAATGGCAATCCCAAAGCATGATTTAGAAGCTTTTAAGAGTGCGGCATTCTGAGAGTTGAAGGCCCCCTCACCCGCCTTGGACTTGCATTGTCTTTGCTGGATGCATCTATGGTGTGTGTGGTACCAGCCTGTCAACCACTCACTAGCTGTCTTCGTGATCAGATTGGCTGTCTGCACATGTCTATGCTCAAACAAACCTTGTTTTCACTAATAAGAGTCCGGAAGAGCAAAAATGGGGACTCAGCAATTTTATCACAGTGTATTGCTGTAAGTGTCCTACTCTTACTGTTCATTTCTTACTGAACCTAAATTGGAAGTTAAACCTCAATTCATTGATTAAACTTTATTAAAAAAAACATGCAGGGGTTAGTATGGGGGGGGTCATCTACTGTCGGTCGCATAACATATTCCTAAAGGATAAAGGGGGCTGGCTACGCTGCCCCCACCCATGCCACCACTCACCATCCACTTCATCCAGGATGAATTCATCAGAGGTGATATCCAGCTCCCCAAGCTGCAGGGGCTCTTGGAGTCCAGAAGCACCCCCCTGAAGAGGGGCAGATTAGTGAATGTGGGATACAGAAAGGTGGGAAACAAAATACAGCGGGATATTCCTAATCCTGAAAGTGAGGTGGGGGCGCTTTCTCAGGGGAGTCACAGTTAGTGGGTCAAAGATTTTCACGCACTCAGATCTACTTTTCAGGGCTAACGAGTAGAAAATATGTCAGAAAAAAAAAAACCCAGGCAATTCGTTGGAGGTGTTCAAATGAGAAAAACTAGGATTAGCCGGATTTGCCTTTGAATTTAGGACCGCTGTCCTGTTACCTCGGGTGTTGTACCATCGCACCCTAAGAGTTGCAGATGCTAAAATTGTGAGCTTACATGCTGTTTACCTGTGTAAACAGGTGCACCCTCACATATACTCATTCGGCTAAATCCTAACGACGACCTATAAGGTAGGTCCGAGTAACGCCTCTCCTGTACAGGTGTGGGAAGCGAGGCCTCGGAAAAGACAGCTTACAAGTGGTGGGGCTGGAAGTGGGAGCAAGACAATCAGGCTCCAGAGCCCACGTTCTGAATCTTTTACACTACTTCCTCTTTTCTACTAAGTTTTTTTTTTTTTTTTTCTAGCGTGAATAGGAAGCTGACACTGTGTCCGTGGGACTTGAGTTCCTGCCACTCTGGTCCCTACGAAGGCTCGGTCACCATCACCGGGAGCAGGAGGAGACCGTTGTCTGAGCTCAGCCTCCACCTTCCTGAGGACACTCCCGAGGACACACTGCCCCGTGCTCTCACCAGCGGGCCCTCCTCCTCCTCCATATCTGAGGCCCCGGCCCGCAACACCAGCTCGCGGGCAGCAGCCGCCATGGTCGCCGCCGCGGCCATTCCCCCGCAGCCTCACTTCCGTCGGCTGTCAGGCTAGGAGTCCGTTTTCAGAAGCAAAAACCACAAGTCCCAGAACGTCTTGTCTGGCGCAAAAAAAAAAAGTTCCGTGATATTTGAGCTAACGTGATTAACTCCAGTCTCCCCTGTGAGACTCAGATCACTTCGGCCAAGTGCGAAAGCGAAGGAAGGCGATCGCCTCAAACGAACACAATCCTGCCCCGGAACCTTCGCTGCGCGCACGCCCGGAACAGGACCCTTACGACGGTAAAGACGACCGGACCGGAAGTTATGATCCCCAATCCAAACTCTCAAAATTCGACGCCTCGCTAAGGGAGGGGCGGGGAGAGGAGCCGTTTCCTGAAGCGCGCCTGCTAGATAGCCCCGCCTCTTCCTCCGGGACGGTATATAAGGACGATGCGTCACTTCCGCTCCCTCTTCCACGGGAGGCCTACACGCCGCCGATTGTGCCGCCGCCATGGTAAGAGCGGACTCCGCGCCGGCATCGGGCGACATCTGAACTGGGGCAGGGAGCGTTTTCCCGTCTGGGGTCTGAGGAGGTCCTGGGCTGCCTGCCTGCATCTCCCCCGAGACGATGGCGCGCGACCGTGGGAGGGGGCGACCGAGGACGTGGAGTTCCGGGGAGGAAGGGGCATGCCCTGCACGCACCAAAGTTGCAGGAGCCTGGCCGGGTGGGTCCTCCGCCTCCCGTACCCGGAGCTCATTTGGCCGCGGCCAGCGTCCCCCGTCGTGTCTGGGGTTGCATCTTCCTGCGCCTGAGCGTCTTCGGTGAGCGCTGAGCTGTGGAGGAGCTGGCAGAGGAGGGCTCCGTGCTCGCCGGTGGATCCCCCGCCTCAGCCGCCTTTTCGGCTTGGTAGTCACCAGTGTCTGATTGTCCCCCGTGTCCTTGCAGTCTCTCGTGATACCTGAGAAGTTCCAGCACATCCTGCGAGTACTCAACACCAACATCGATGGGCGGCGGAAAATAGCCTTTGCCATCACTGCCATTAAGGTAAAAGCAGTCTTAGCGGGCAGGGGATGCAGAAGAGAGGAGACATGGGGCGTGAGTGTGGTCCTGCCTGCCCCGCGTTGTGAGAGCCGTCTAGGAGTGTTCTCTGTGGCACACTGTAGCGGTGACACTTGGGTAGGATTTCTGTGAATTAACACCCGTGGATCTGCAGTGTTGTTGGGGGGTGGCCTACAACGCTATGCCAGGAGTAAAAGATAGTTTTTGTTGTGGTTGGAATAGTCAATGCCGAGGGTGAGTAGTAGAAGCTTGCATAATTCTCTTTGCGGAGCTGAGAGCCTTCTAGGTAGGGACATTATTCATTTTTACCAGAGTTAGTGGTTTTGTAACTAAAATCATCTTGCCAGTCATTCTGTACCCCTTGAGGGCAAGGGCTAGCCTGTCTGCCATCCCAGGTTTCCTGTGTGTGTTGGCTTCTTGTGAGCCGTTAGAAGGATGGTGGTCCTGAGGGGTGTGAGGAAGTCTGGGGGTTGTTGAAAGGCCTGGGGTGATGCTCGTGCTGTGGGACCTGCCTTTTCAAACTTGAGCATCTTACTGATCGTAGAAGAGAGCATGGCACGGTGTCTGGAGATCCTATGTAGTGAGGGTTCCTAAGAAGTAAAGCTTGTTGGAGATAGGGGAGAAGGATTCGGAATTTGAGGAAAGGGATTATGGGGGGGTGGTCTTCCAGATCAGAGGTGTGGTTAAGATGTACTTAAATTAACCAAGAAAGGGTGAGAGATAGGAGTCTGCCGTGACTTGTTTTCTGAATTGTTTTTTTTTTTCCCTGTGACAGTGTTTAGCTTGTTCTGTGGATTAGGCTGGCCTTGAACTCACAGAGATCCACCTACCTGCCCTCTACTTCCCAAGTGCCGGGGTTAAGGCCTGAACCACTGCCGCCCAGCGGTTTTAGGAATTGTTTTTGTTTTGTTTTTTTGAGACAGGGTTTCTCTGTAACAGCCCTGGCTGCCCTGGAACTGGCTCTTGTAGACGAAGCTGGCCTCGAACTCGAGAGATCCACGGACCTGCCTCTGCTTTGAGTGCTGGTATTAAAGGCGTGTGCCACCACCGCCCAGCTGGCTTTATGAATTCTTTTTTTTTTTCTTTTTTTTTTTGGTTTTTCGAGACAGGGTTTCTCTGTGGCTTTGGAGCCTGTCCTGGAACTAGCTCTGTAGACCAGGCTGGTCTCGAACTCACAGAGATCCGCCTGCCTCTGCCTCCCGAGTGCTGGGATTAAAGGCGTGCGCCACCACCGCCCGGCTCCTTTATATGAATTCTTTAAGGCTGTGTTTTGCTTCTTGGTTAAGGTGGTAAATTAATGTTTGACCATCTGAAAGCTTGTAGGAAGGGGTTGGGCAGATGTGGGAAGTACTGCCTGCCCTTGCTTGTAGGGTCTTCTATAGTACTGTCAGAAATCCCGTCCTTCTGAACTGCTGTAAATAGCAAGAGTCAATTCTTAAGTGTTTACAAAACTCAGAAAGCCTGGGCATGGCGCCCCGCGTTGTGAAATAGTCTCACCCTAGCTTCGGCCTGGCCTGCGCCACCAAGCTGGCATCACATGCACCTTCAGTACCTGCAGCCTTGAGTGCAGAACAGGGTCTCACAAGAACAAACACTGAAGACTGCAGAGGGTGTGCACTTGCTCTGCCTGCGTGGCTGTCAGCACGTATGTGCTGGGCCTGGAAAAGCAACCAGAAATCTTAGGCTGAGCTGCTCTCCAGGCCCTAAAACAACACTTTTTTTCCCCCATTAAATTCTAGGAGGCAGAGTCAAACCCACTTTGGGGTTCAGAGAGCTCTACTTTCCTGTCTTAGAGCTTTAACAGGCATTTGTGTGGCCATCTACTTAATCCAGTCATGTTTAGGAGGGGCGTGCGGTCGCGCTTTGGGTGTATGGAGGTGAATGTGCTATGTAGGCACACTGCAGCCAGTGTTTTGGTCTTTGTAGTCACCTTCGGTTTGTGGGTCTTGACTGCCATTCTGGGCCTCCTGTGGGGTGTCATCTGGATGCTTTTTGTGTTTCCTGGGCTGCGCACCTCATCCCAATCCTTGGTCAACACAAAAGATCCTGAATTTGTTCCCTTGTTGAGAAAAGGGCCTCTCATTCTTCACTGGGCAAAATCTAAGTGCCTGAAACCAGAGGCTGGGCACCATGGTGTCAAATTTGAGTTACTGGTCCGGTGTGGCCTGAATGAATGACATCTGGAAGAGTGGTGTGGGAAATGACAGAACGGATTCCCTGTGGGTTCTGTTGTTACGGGATTGGTGAATTTAGACAGGTTACTTTCCTGGTTCTCCTGAGTTCAGAGATTAAAGGTGTGTGTGTGTGCAGTCTGTGCTTTCTGAGTAAATAGGTTAATAAGAGGGTAAGCCAAACCTCATTCCTAAACTTTTCCCCAGGGTGTGGGGCGGAGATACGCTCATGTGGTGTTGAGGAAAGCAGACATTGACCTCACCAAGAGGGCTGGAGAGCTCACGGAGGATGAGGTGGAGCGTGTGATCACCATCATGCAGAATCCCCGGCAGTACAAGATCCCAGACTGGTTCTTGAACAGACAGAAGGATGTGAAGGACGGGAAGTACAGCCAGGTTCTGGCCAACGGCCTGGACAACAAGCTGCGCGAGGACCTGGAGCGGCTGAAGAAGATTCGGGCCCATAGAGGGCTGCGCCACTTCTGGGGGTGAGTGGGGGGCATCACATGCTTGCTCTGAGTGGGCTGTCTGACCTTGCTGATGTGTGACCTGTGGTTTGTTTTCCTCCTGCAGCCTTCGTGTCCGAGGCCAGCACACCAAGACCACTGGCCGCCGGGGCCGCACTGTGGGTGTATCCAAGAAGAAATGAGTCCCTGGGCCTTTGCTGTTAATAAATAGTTTATATGCCTGTGACCTCGGTCTCTGTCTTCGTGTGGCCGGGTGGCGGTGGGGGAGGATTCTGCAATGGTTGGCTGGAGGGGGTCCCTGCTGTGACAACTTGGGTGTGGTTGGATTAAAATATCTGTCTCCCGTACACACACACGCACACACACACACACAGCCTGAGCTGAGGCCTATAACCCGGCTCTGATTCCTAACTGGAGAACAGTGCAGTCCTATCCCTTTCTGTTTGGTATAAGGTTGCAGGAACAATCATTGGTCTTCATGGAAACTGCCAGTCCCACCCTTTGTTAGGTACAATCATGTCTGGCGGGAACAGGTGTTGCCAACGGTGCCAACGGTGTTGGTAACCTCAAGGGGAAGCTTGAGCAAGGATCAAGCTGGATCTGTCAGTACGGAAGAGTACAAATCCGTTGAAGTGGGCGGAGGTGTTGCCCCGGTCTTGGGCAACCCCCAGGAGGAGCTTGAGCAGGCTTTATATCTCAGTACTAAGTACTTGTAGTTAGAGTAGTGTGGGCACATCGTGGCCGGATGCTGCTCTGGTGAGTTAATGGGCGTTGGCAACTCCAGAGGTCCTAAATAGGGGAACTAGGTGGCCCGGTTCCCTACACGCTTTACCGTATTCGTACCGCAGGAACGAATACGGGAAGGCCTGGGCCAATTGCGGTGCACGCCGCTTGTCGACTTCCGGCCTTGAGTGGCATGATGGGAAGGTAGTGGGGGAGGGGCGCAATGGAGGAGCCGAGCTTGGCGTGTGGGCTGGGAGAAGATTGTGGTTCCCAGGGCCGCTGCGGTGGGCTTGGGGCTGCACCTCGCAATGCGCCAGGCCCGCCGCACACAGGCCTTCGTGTTTCTGCTGCAGCGGCCGGTTAGGGCCGCTTTCCCGCCTCCTGGCGCTCTAACAGTTCTGCCCACAGGTCTCCGCGGCTCACCATGCCGGTCAGCCTCTTCCGGCGCCTCCTCCTGGCGATCCTGCTGCTGGTGATCCTCTGGACCCTCTTTGGACCCTCCGGCTTCGGGGAGGAGCTGCTGAGCCTGTCCCTGGCTTCCCTGCAGCCAGCCCCAGCCTCACCCGGGCCGCCCCTCGCCCTGCCCCGCCTCTTGATTTCCAACCCCCAGGCCTGCGCTGGCCCCGGACCCCCTCCCTTCCTGCTCATCCTGGTGTGTACGGCCCCGGAGCACCTGAACCAGAGGAACGCCATTCGAAGGTCTTGGGGCGCCATCCGGGAGGTCCGGGGGTTCAGGGTGCAGACGCTCTTCCTCCTGGGAGAACCTACTGGACAGCACCTCGCCGCCGACCTGACCTCGGAGTCGGCAGCGCAGAAGGACATCTTGCAGGCCTCCTTCCAGGATTCCTACCGCAACCTCACTCTCAAGACCCTCAGCGGGCTGAACTGGGTGAATAAATACTGTCCTATGGCCCGCTACATCCTCAAGACAGACGACGACGTGTATGTCAACGTCCATGAGCTGGTGTCAGAGCTGATCCAGAGAGGGGGTCCTTCAGAGCGGTGGCAGAAGGGCAAGGAGCCACAGGAAGAGACCACAGCTGCCCATGAAGAGCGCAAAGGCCAGGCGGTACCACTTCTGTATCTAGGCCGAGTGCACTGGAGGGTTCGCCCCACTCGGACCCCAGGGCACCGGCACCACGTGTCAGAAGAACTGTGGCCTGAAACCTGGGGTCCTTTCCCACCTTATGCCTCGGGCACAGGGTACGTACTGTCCGCCTCTGCTGTGCGGCTCATTCTGAAGGTGGCCAGCCGGGCACCCCTTCTACCTGTAGAGGATGTCTTTGTGGGAGTGAGTGCAAGGCGAGGGGGCCTTGCCCCCACACACTGTGTCAAGTTGGCTGGCTCCACTCACTACCCCCTGGACAGGTGCTGTTACGGGAAATTTCTGCTAACATCCCACCAGGTGGATCCCTGGAAAATGCAGGAAGCCTGGAAGCTGGTGAGCGGACGGGATGGGAAAAGGACAGAGCCCTTTTGCTCCTGGCTCCAGGGATTCCTGGGTGTCTTGAGGTGCCGGTTCATAGCCTGGCTCAACAGCTAAGCAGCTCCTCAGAGACCTGTGCCCAGGCTGCAGCTCCCTCCCTGCGGTGACCCATCTCCTCACAGCAGACTCTGAAGCCACTACCAGGCCTGTCCTGAGAGCGCCAGAGACAGCAGGGAGGGATAAAACGCAGGAGGGGTGCCAGGGAGACTGCTGTCACCAGCTGGGACAGGAGCCCAATAAAACGTCTCCACCCCAAGTGCAGGTCTTCACCTGTCTTCACCAGGACCTCAGCACACCTGCTGTGCTGCACAGAAGTCCATCTAGGATGGCCACTTGGGGCTAAGGCAAGGGCTGAGGCAGTAGTAGGTGTGGGGTAGGATAGGCAGGGCAATGAGCTGAGTCTAGAACAGCCCTATACGGGGAAAACACCTACAGGGTGATCCAGATACTTCTCCAAAACTTTGTTTAACACCCACCCACCCAAGGAGCTAGCTAAGTAAGTGCTAAGACAAGACACAAGGCACATGGGATGAACTCCCTATAGATCTTTTATTATTATTTACATTTTGTGTGTGTGTACACACACTGCACGCCACCCTGAATGTGCACTAGTCCACAGAAAGTTAACAACTTGTGTGAGTGACTCTTCTGCCGTGTGTCTTCAGGCTTGGCGGCAAGTGTCTTCGTGCACTGAGCCATCTGGCCCCTGTGGTTATCTTGGGGAATGCCGTCTCTGGCTCATCGCACAAATCTATCCAGTGCAGAAGGGCGGGTTCCAGTGGGCTTGGCTGTCTTCTGCTTCTGTCGCTGCTGCTGCTGCTGCTGCTCCTCCTTGAGGCTCTGCCGGACTTTGTCCTAGAGACAAGAAGTGGGGAGCACCGCGCAAAGTAAGCAGGGACTGGCTGATAAGGAGCAGGCTGACACCTGACCACACCCATGCTTATGTACCCTGTGTTCCTGCTCCATGACCTTCTTCTTCCTCTTCACCAGGCTGGCTGTGGAGCTTCGGCCCTTCTGCTTTGCCTTGGGTTGGAAGGCGGCCTTGGCATCAGGGTCATAGCCCTGACAAGGGACAGGGATGAAATCAAGGGCAGCCCAGGAGCTGCACTCAAAATGGGGTAGGGCACAGAGATGAGGAGGGCTGAACAACTGGACAGCTTCATACCAATCTCTCTATCCGCTCCTTCTTCTGCTGCTCCAGAGTAACCACATCCACCTCTGCCAGGGCTCGGGGGTCCAGACAGATGAGCTCTGCAGGTACCTGGAGGAGTGACAGGGCAGGCATGGGTAGGAGCCCCAAGGAGGTGACACCAGAGAGGATGAGGGAGGGGACAAAGCGCCAGCAGAGCTCACCTTTTCCAGTAGCGCCTTCACCTCCCATTCCTGGCGCTGCTTCCGGCTTCTGTAAGGGTTATTCTCCAAACCATCGAAGTTGGGCTCAGCAGACCCTGAAGGAGGAGATGCACCAGCCCTGCCACTCTGGACTGACTGGGCCTGTCAGCCCTCCCCAGCTGTTCCACTCTCTGGCCCACTTACCAGGGACCAGCATGCTGGTCATGCCTCCACTGTGTCCCACCCCCAACACGTCCTCAAAGGGGCAGAACTGCAGGCCATGCACATGGCCCGAGAGTCGGTGGGTGAGGTAGGGCTGTTCCAGGGTGGGGGGGCTGGCCTTGCCCGGTCCTGCCCATATGTTGACCACATCACCCATGCCTGCAACTAACAGTCCCCGCTGGGAGAAGGCCAGATGTCCTGCTCCCTGGGGCAGGGTCCGGGCACTCAGGGGCTGGAATGTCCCTCGCAAGTCAAAGATTTTCAGCTGGTGGTCCAGGCCGGAAGTGGCCATGTACCTGTGAGAAACGAACCAGTTAATCTCCAGTGGGTGTTGGCAGAACCTGTGGCGAAATCCCAAGTATCTACTCTGGTTGTGAAAGAAAAGACTAGTAAGTTCTCTCCACACTAAACACTGCCTGCATCTCACACAACTCACCCCACTGTCTCCATTCATTACTTAGTATTTGTTCGTTTCAAGATGGTCTCACTATGGAGCCCTGAACTCGGAGAGATCAACCTGTCTGTACCTCCCAAAGGCTGAGATTAAGGATTTGGACCTGTTTTCAAGGCCAAAGAGGAAATCTGGGTTAGGGAGTGGCTTGAGACAGACATGAAGTCTTTTGTGATTTTGTTGTGGTTTGGGGGGTGGCGGGGTGGGGGTGGTGTTTGAACTCAGAGCCTGCTGGGCAGTTGCTCTGCCCTTTACTCCAGGCCCAGACCTATTTGGTGTCTGCTCCCATACCTACTGGATCCACACTGCCTTAGACCAGTCACAGATCTGTAGAACATGCCAGTCTACACCTAACCATGCATTCTACTTCAGAAGGGCAGCAGGGTGGCTCAACAAAGGGGCCGAGCACCCTTAGAGATGAGGGAGGCCTCCCCTAGCAAGAGAGCCGACCAGCTGCGGGCAGGCATGAAAGTAGGAGCTGTCTTCAGGGCTGGTGAGAGCTACATTGAGAGGACTGGGTTTCCGGGAGCTCCAGTGCCAGGTGAAGACCATGCTTCCGAAGACATCCCTCCTAGAAAGCAAAACAGTGCACGGACAGGGTGGCGCTGCCCCACAGACAAGCTGTTTTCTTCCAGAGGCCAAGAGGGGAGCTAAAGGTGATGAGCCTTGCCAAGGAGTCTCTTGGCCTTGACCATGAATCCAGGAAGGAACTGAAAAATTCTAGGGAAATCCAATAGCACCTGGCAGGACAAACAGGCCCCTGGGCTAGGCATGATGCGCGTGGCTTTAATCCCAGCACTAAGGCGGGTCTCTGTGAACTCGAGGCCAGGCTTGTCCACATCAGCCAGGGCTGTGTAGTGAGACCATGTCCTGCTTGAAAAGGCCACTGGTACAAACCAGAAATGACAGAACGATCCGGACAGTGTCACATCCTCGGGAGGACCTGAGGCTGGGCAAGTCCCAGTCTGGCAACCCAGCTGCTGTGCTCACAAGAAGCTATGTCAGCCTCCAGAAGCCAATTCAGGGAGGTCCTAAGGCAGGCTTCCAGAAAGCCTTGAAAAGGCTGCTTCAGCTGTAGCCTGAGGAGAACCAGAGCTAAGCAGACAGGATAAAGAGTGTCTGTGACTACAGTGCTGACCAGGCTGAAGCCCTGGGCAGGAGAGTTATAGGCCCCGGCAGGATAAGCTAGAGCTCAGGTCTAGTAGGCATTAAAGGCACAAAGCTTCAGCCAGGCTTCCTTACTCTCCAGAGCCAAGCTGGCACAGATAGAGATCGGGCAGAACCAAATCACTTGTTCACAAAAACAATGGCAGGAGCCAGAGCGATCCCAGCATCTTGAAAACTTTTGCACATTGGTAATTGGTAACTTCAGGCTTTCCCTGTCAGACCTTGTTGAAAAAAAAAAAAAAAAAAAAAAGCCGGGCAGTGGTGGTGGCACACAGCTTTAGTCCCAGCACTGAGTTCAGCGCTAGTCTGAAACCCTGTTCATAAACTCCCTGACACACACACAGCTGCAGTAACAGAAATTTCATGTACAAAGCCCCTGATCATTGGGGTAAGAGGGAGTGGAAATTTCTCTTAAGACCACTCAGGGATACGGCACAGAAACACAGCATCTTAGCCAGGCGGTGGTGGTGCACGCCTTTAATCCCAGCACTTGGGAGGCAGAGGCAGGCGGATCTCTGTGAGTTTGAGACCAGCCTGGTCTACAAGAGCTAGTTCCAGGACAGGCTCCAAAGCCACAGAGAAACCCTGTCTCGAAAAACCAAAAAATAAATAAATAAATAAATAAATAAATAAATAAATAAATAAATAAATAAATAAATAAATAAATAAATGAATAAATGAATAAATAAATAAATAAAAACAGTGATGTTCCAAGTGCCAGACCTCGGCCCAGGACATGTGGAGAACGAGGTTTTTGATTGGTTTCAATATGTAGCCCAGACTAGTTCCAAACTTTCAATCTTCCTGCCTCAGTCTCCTGGCTGCTGGGATTAAAGTGTGCACTACCAGGCCCTGCTCAGGCAACCAATGCTTTTGATTCCTGAAGAACTTGGGAACTGTGACTCAAAAAGGCACTGTGGCACACACCCGTAATCCCACTCAGGAGGCTTGCTTCGTGTTCTAGGCCACCGTAAATTACGGAGCAGAGAGCTCCCCATCCTCAGGCACACACTGGATGGGAGTATCAGCTTGCTGAGCCTTCCTTTATCCGTCATTAAAACGAGGTCAGGGGCAGCCGGGCAGTGCTAGCAACTACAACACACCGCGGCATCCTCATCAAAGGTGTTGGTTCAGAGGTCTGCTGTCCGAGGGAGAACCAACATTCCCCGACTGTTCTGACTTGTATTGTCTTCTTAATCCTCTCATCCTTCAGACATTCACAGGGCACCTCTGGTGGGCAAGGCTCTGGGCTGCCTGGGGACATTAGCATGGGTCCCTGAATCTACTCTCCTGTGGCTAGAGAGGAGTTCAATTCAGGTTGGAGAGACTTTTGTAAAACATCAAGTAATAGAGCCACCAAAGGTCTTCAGTGACGCAACACCAGCAGGCCTGGGAAGTGCTCCCATAAACTAGGCCATCTGCACGGGACAGCAAGGACACACACACCATGCAGGCTGGATACAGCCTGTGTTCCTAAGGGAACTCAGGATGGAACTGCCTTCCATCTCTTCCTGCCTAACCACACCCAACACCCCGCCCCCAACAAGTGACTTACGTGCCTGTGGGATCCACTGCCACAGCCCGCACTGCACCACGGTGACACAGAGTCTTGACCAGTGGTTCCTTCACAGCTGGACTCCACAAAGACACGGTGCCTGGAGGTAAGAGGAGAATCCGGGTTACCAGAGCGAACCAGCCAGGGCTCTTGCTGTTAGTGGAGGGCCAGAAAAGCACAAGAGAAGCGCGTCAGTCAGGCCAGCACACACGCGCAAAGGGAGGCAGGCCAGCTGCTGGAAACACAGTTTGAGACAGGTACTTGTAGAATATCTGTATACTGTGTGAAGGTGTATTACTGTGATTGGTCTAATAAAAAGCTGAACGGCAAATAGCTACGCAGGAGGTATAGGCAGGACTTCGGGCAGAGAGAGAACTCTAGGAAGACAGACACCCAACCAGGCACAGAGAAGCAGCACAGACAGTATGACAGTACCGAGAGATGAGGTAACAAGCTTGGCAGTAGGCTCAAGTGGGGTCTATGACAGAACATAGATCAATATCAACGGGGTGAGATAGAAGAGCTAGTGGGACAAGCCTAAGCTAAGGCTGAGCACTCATAAGTCTCCACATTGTTATTTGGGAGATGGCTGACGAGACAGAAAAAGACTCCTTACAGGACCAGACTGATGTGGGACTCCCCTCTGTATGCTGTGAATACCACTGGTTAGTAAAAAAAAAAAAAACTGCTTTGAGCCTATAGCAGAGCAGGGAGTGCAGAGTTAGACAGGGAAAACTAAACTGAATGCTGGGAGAAAGAAGGGCGGAGTCAAGGAGAAGCCATGAAGCCACCAGAGTCAGACATGCTGAAACTTTGCCAGTAAGCCACAGCCACATGGCAATACACAAACTAATAGAAATGAGTTAAGATGAAAGAGTTAGCAATAAGAAGTTAGTGCTAGCCGGGCGATGGTGGCGCACGCCTTTAATCCCAGCACTCGGGAGGCAGAGGCACGCGGATCTCTGTGAGTTCGAGACCAGCCTGGTCTACAGAGCTAGTGCCAGGACAGGCTCCAAAGCCACAGAGAAACCCTGTCTCGAAAAAAAAAAAAAAAAAAAAAAAAAAAAAAAAAAAAAAAAGAAGTTAGTGCTAATGGGCCAAGCAGTGATTTAATTAATACAGTTTTCTGTGTGGTTATTTTGGTTCTGGGTGGCCAGGACAAACAAGCGGCCTCCTCTAAGACCAGACCCTGTTTCAAAAAGAAAAAGAAAAGCCAGGAACTGACCGTTACTGTGTCCCAGGTGAATCACAGCATTGTAAGGGTTCTGCGCCATGACGCTGAGCCGGCCAGCCCGAGCATTGAGAGCTGTCACAATCTTCCCCACTGACACGTCCAGGTAGGTCAGAAACCCCGTCTCTGACTGAGAGGGAGAAAGAGATAGATGTCCAGCTGCCCAGTGTCCCTCTTCTGGTCCTAAAGGAGAAAGCTCCTCCCAAGGGCTGCCACAGGGCCCTCTGCTCCACAGCCACTCACAGCGGTGGCCAGGAGGAAGTGGAAGGGGAGGAATTCAAGTCGAGTTACTCGGTCACAGCGACGGATGCAATGGAGCTCAATGCCCTGGTTGTCGTAGATGTAAAGCCAGCGGTTCTGAGCCACAGCGAGCAAAGTCTCAGAATGGAGAAAGCTGGGTAGAAAGGGGAAGGAGTTCCATGGAGCCAGGACCACAGGACATCACCCAGTTGGGAACAGCCGACCCACTCCCATCGACTGCTAGCAGAGGGAGCACTGACTGGATGTCCTGCACCGCTTCCATGACATTGATCTCACACATGAGCTTCTTTGTCACCCAATCGAGGGCAGCCACATGGCCCCGACGACCTCCTAATGCCAGGTGTCTGTGGAGGTGAAGCAGAGTTGACTCAGGGGGTGCCCTGACCTGACGGGGGAATCATTCGGTCAGCCCCGCCCCAGTCCCTCGACAGACGGAGGAAGCGATGCAGATCCGCACGGCATAACCACGGCGGACACAGCTCCTGCAGCTGAGGAAACGCAGCCACACGAGGTCATGAGTCACACAGCAGGGGGGTGGCTCAGTCAGGGAAGAGCTTGCCAGGAAAGCACACAACCTGAGCCTAGATCCTGGCCACACGTGTAATCCCAGCGCCAGGGAGGCCAAGGAAGACAGATCCTGCTGGACACAGGTTCAGTGAGGAACCAGATCAGCAGTAAGGTGGAGGACTAAAGAGACGGCTGAGCGGTGAGCACCTGCCGCTCCTGTGGAGAACACTGGCTTCGGTTCCCAGCACCCACACAGCGGCTCACAACCAAACCATCTTTAACCCCGATTCCTAGGGATTTGATGCCCTCTTCTGACACGATGTTTACACATGCAGGCGAAACACTCACGTGTAAAAATTTAGAAACGCTAAAAACTAAAGTGGAGGTCCAGCAACGACGCTCAGCGGCTGGAAGCACCTGCGGTGCGAGCCTGGTTAGGGTTAGGGTTAGGGTTAGGGTTAGGGTTAGGGTTAGGGTGACCTGAGTCTGAACTCCAGACCCACACACAGGCAGACAGAGAGAAAACTTCAGCATATCACGGCCATGCACAGGCACACTCATACCCGATAAACAGGAAAGAAACCAGAAAGCAACACAAAAAGATGGCACATTGACCTCTGGAAATCACACGCATACACGCCCGTGTGCAGGTACACCATTAAGTGAACAGGCACACACAAAGTCACTGGAAGCTGAGCGACCGAGGGTGGGTGTGGCTCAAGAGTCAAGTGTGTGCCTTGCAGGCACACACAGGGCATGGGTTCCAAATCCAGAACCATAAAAAAGAGCTCAACTCCCTCCAGCTCATGCTGTGATGATTCCCCAGAGCTATAGGTCAGAATGAACCCTTCTTCCCTAAAAAGGGGACAGGGGAGGTATAGGAAGCAGTGCAGAGAGACAGAGCAGAGCTGGGAGTGCGCACACGTTGCAATCTGGGTGTCCTGTACATGCCTATAACCCCAGCACCAAAGGAAAGGAAGACAGGATGACCACAGGGAACCTGACGGCTTCCTGGTTAAGAAAAAATAAGCCCTGCCAGGCGGTGGTGGTCCACACCTTTAATCCTAGCACCTGGGAGGTAGAGGCAGACGGGTCTCTGTGAGTTCAAGGCCAGCCTGGTTTACATAGCAGATCCAGGACAGGCTCCAAAGCTACAGAGAAAGCCTGCTCTCTTCTGGCTTCCGTGTGCACACATGCATACACACAAATCACTAAGTCCTTCTTCAGAAAGAGGGACGCCTTACCTTCCTGTTCGAGAGTAGTTCAGTCTATAGGGTCCAAACTGCCTCAGGTTCAGGTCGAAGTGCTGCAAGAGGGTGGGAAACAAAATGAACGAATGAAGGAGGCCAGGTGGTCTCCTGGGCCGCTCTTCCACCTCAGGCTCACCTTGGCAGCGCTTGCAATGTCCACGGCCTCCACGATGTCTGTCTGCAGTATCTTGGCTGTGTCTTCGCCATCTTCTCCTTCCAGGAACCTGAAAGGCAGTTAGGACGACAGGGACGCTCTCCAGCATGAAGCTGGCATCCAAACACGAAAATGCAAAATCAAAGTCCCAGAAAAACCGGGTAGGAGAGCGCGGGTCCGGGACCACTCACCCAGGTTCCTCAGCAAGCAGCAGCTCGGCCCGGGCAGCTCTGACGCTTGCCTCCTCCTCCTGCGCTTCAGCTGTCTCAAGTTTGGTGCGGGTTTTTGGCTTTGAATGGGGGAGCTAGGGTATTGTCAACAGGGTTGGAAGAGCCGCTGAGCACCCGCGGGGCCCCAGCAAGGTCACCTGCCGAGCCGCCCTGCAGTCCCGCCCCACAGTCCAGCCCGTCCTCACCTTCTTGGACTTGTCAATGCGGCAGAACTTCCGGGCCACCTCCGCGGGCGCGGGGGCGGGTCCTGGGAACGGGTCCTGGGCCTGGCGAGGGCAAGGAAGGCAAAGGGCAGGTTCCGATCGACCCGGTTCCTCTCACCCGCACTGCCCCCGGCCCCGTCGGTCCCAGGCTCACCCCAGACAAGGTCCGCCGCGGCTTCTTCCGGTCCGAGACGTTCTTGGGGGCTTGGGGCTTCCGGCCGAAGTGAGACTTCGGGGCGCCGCGCACGCCCTTGGACCTCGGGGGTCGCGGCTCCCGAGCCCTGGCCTTCTTCCGAGGCGGCCCCGCGGGGGCGGCAGGGGTGACATCCTCCTCCCAGTACCGCCACGGTTTCTAGGGGCGGAGGAGGAGTGCTCGCACTCGCAGCCCGACCCGGAGCCCGAGCCCCATGGCGCCCGCCGCCTCCCACCCAGGACGCTACCTTCCTCTTGGCCTGAGGGCTGTCCTTCTTGGGTGGGACACCCTTGCCCGGCTTGGGGGCTGTCTCCATCTCGGTGAGCGACGCGAAACAACGACCCACGTGCGGAACTCTTCTCAGCAGTCCCACAGCTAAGAAACTTCCGGCCTTCGTCCAATCATCGCCTTACGGGATCTGAAGCCTCTGGCGCCATCTTGTGTGAAGGCAAACCTCCGCGCGCCTCTAGGAGCCGGTAGGGTCGCCCGAGGGGCAGCTTCTGACCAAATGATGACTAACAGGAAAGTCCGGGTCCAGAATCCTGGTAACGGTGAGTTCTTTTTGCCAGATTAATTTCTCTCTCTTGCCTAAAACCTCTCGGGTCTAGCCCTTTCGGTAGAACGAGTGTCACACAGGTCAGAACTACATATCCCGGCATGTGTCAGAATGTGGCTTCCGGCACCGTCTTTCTCCCGGCATGCCTTGTTTACTTCCGGGTTTTTTAAGACAGTGGGTCTAACGTGAAGAGGTTAGGGTTTGGCTTGGAGGATTCGGGGTCTGCTTTCGCTCTCCAGTTCCTAGGGAGTGGCTGCTCTGGATGAGGAAAGGCTGCGGTGCCTCAGAGAGCTGCCAACAGAAAGTGCTGTCCCTCCGCAGGGCCAGAAAGCGGAGCCCAGGTGCCTTCCATCGCTCGAGAGCCAGCGACCCCCGCCCTAGGCTTTCATCTTCACCATGGCTGAGCTGATCCAAAAGAAGCTGCAGGGAGAAGTGGAGAAATACCAACAGCTGCAGAAGGGTAAGAGCAGAGCTGCGTGGTCTTGCCCCTTTCCGCTCTCAGCTCAAGCACCCCGCAGTGGGAGGGAGCCTCGTGCCCCTCGCCTCGGCATCCTTGCTCTGTCCTCACCTCCAGCCTCTCCGGGATTGTGCGGGTCTTGGCCCATTCGCTGTTTTTAATCATGCGTTTCCTCTCACCACCTCAGACTTAAGTAAATCCATGTCAGGGAGGCAGAAGCTTGAGGCCCAGCTAACAGAAAATAATATCGTGAAGGAGGTGAGGATCTGGGACGCTGGGGCCAGGAGGAGCTCTGCTGGGCACGGTTATCCCATAAACCCTCCCATCCTCTTCAGGAACTGGCCTTGCTGGATGGATCCAACGTCGTCTTTAAGCTGCTGGGACCCGTACTTGTCAAACAGGAGCTAGGGGAGGCTCGGGCCACGGTGGGGAAGAGGCTAGACTATATCACAGCGGAAATGTAAGTGCCTCACCGCCCTGCGCTGGCATTTCAGCGCAAAAGTGTTGAGCCCGGGCTGGGTAGTTCTCCACAGCCGCCTCTCTTATCCATTTCCCAAGCCTACCGTTCCTTTACTCCTCCCAGAGACAGGGTCTCTCCATAGACTATCGGCTGGCCTGGAACTCACTGCTTAGACCAAGCTGGCCTCAGTCACAAATATGACTGCTTTTGCCTTCCAAGGGACCGGCTTAGAGGCGCCACCACTTCAACCTTTCTTTTTGTGTTACAATGGGGGGGGGGGTCACGTGTGTCATGGCAACTCGGGTATAGTCAGAGGACAGCATGTGGGTTCTGGAGATTGGTCCATCTCATCAGCCTTTTCTTTCCCTTAGCGATTCCCCCGACTCCCATCCCACAAACCTCACCACCAGTCCCCCTTCGCCACTCAGCAATGAATCCCACTAATTTCTCCTTTCTTCCTATCCCTTTTTCCGCTCCTCAGTAAGCGTTACGAATCGCAGCTTCGGGACCTTGAGCGACAGTCAGAGCAACAGAGGGAAACCCTTGCTCAGCTGCAACAGGAGTTCCAGCGAGCCCAGGCAGCAAAGGCTCCTGGGAAGGCCTGACCCCCATGGAAGGGGGAGGGGAGGGAGGGGTGAGGCAGCTCCAGGGTCCCCACTAGAATAGCCAATAAAATGTAAACAAAAGCAAGTCAGTCTACAGGCCTCGGAGATAGAGTTCTTGCCGCTGGACTCTCTAGCAGTTCTCATGACTCGTTTTCCTGGTGCTGAGAACTAAACGCAGGGTCTTGCCTGTGCGCCTTCAGTTTGGAGTCTGAAATGTCTCCAGCGGTGTCTTGCCTGTTCGTGCAGCCCGTTACCTTCCCTTCCCTAAGATGCAGTGCAGCGTGATGTTGAGAACGTCAGCTTAGCTATGGAACTCCGAAAGCCCGGGATAGAATGTGGTCGCTCACTGAGCACCTGCCCCGCCCCCCCCCCCAGCCCTAGAGCGTTGGCGTCTTCACCTGGCATCTTACCATTGCTTTGAATCTAACTTTTTTTTTTGTTCTGAGATAAGGATTCTCTGTATAAACCTAGCTGTCCTGGAACGAACTCTGTAGACCAGGCTGGCTTCAAAATCAGACCCACCTGCCTCTGCCTCCTGAGTGCTGGGATTAAAGGCGTGCGTCACCAGCGCCTGACTGAATGTAACTTAACTAATCTGAAATTCTCCCAAATTTATGTGTCATATCCACAAAGTTGTTCTTTAACTTCTTTGTCCTAAATTATCTCTTACAACTCTGTCTTGAGGGACGTCCACAGTGACCACTGTCCCTCAGGAGCCCCTTGCCTCTTAAGGTCTGTGGCAAGGGAAAGTCGAGTCTATGAAGGGGCCAGGAGTGAGGGCATCACCGGGTTAACTGTCACCAGGACCTTGCTCTCAGGTTCCAGGATGGACCAGAGCCTTGTGCATCCTGCCAAGCCCGTGAACACTGAGCCATGCTGGGGACCTCTGGGAGTGGCGCCATTGGCCCTTGTCCTGTGCCCTCATACCCATTCCCCAGTCCTCGTGTCCAGCTCTGTGCACTGAAGGACGGGGACGGGATCAGGTAGTGTTTGGTTTATTATCTTAGTGTTGGCACAGTGACAGGAACCCCCAGCGTGGGACGAGAAAGTCCCAGCAGAACGTCCTGTCATCGTCCTCCACCCTGGGCTCAGCCTCTAGGCCTCTCCTGGGCCCTTCACAGGCTAGCACGTGGCAGGAGTATAGTCTCCCCAGCACTGACAGTATGCCACCTTCCCCGGGTGGACGCCATGTGCAGGGATCCAACTTGGTTATATGGTCACCAGTCCCATGGGGCTGGCTTTCGAGGTGGTTTGGTAAACAAGTGCACTTTACTGTCCCAGGGCTGCTGGCCACCTTTCGGGATTTCTGCCCTGGTGTAACGGCCGCCATTGGTGGGTTCACACCTGGTGCAAGCGCTATGACTTCGGTAAACCAACAGGACGTCCTCCTCAGAACAGAGCCCGCGCAATCTTCCTCCCTGTGGCCTTAATCCTGGGAAAGGAGCCCCCTCCTCCCTCGCTTGGGGGAGTTCCTGAGGCAGAGGGGCCGGCGTGGGAGCCCGGTGTGGCAGCGGAGGACCTTCTGCGCTGCCGCAGGACAAAATCGTGAGATGCACCATCCATAGCGTAGAAGACGTTAGCCGAGTGTGGGATGGTTAGCTCTGTGGGTGCAGAGGTGGTCAGGCATTCACTGCTCCCCCAGGCCCGGTAAGAACACACCCTCCACTCTGTCTTCCCCTGGCTGCTCACCTCGCTCCCCGGGCAGCAGCTGCACTAGCTCAAACTCTGAAGCCACTGCAGAATCACGATTGTTTTTCTTAAGGACACGACTAATGACACTTGGGGCCTTGTCCTGGCTTGTCACCTTGCAAGAGACCAGAAGAGCAATAAATACATATGATGGCCAGCTTCCTATCCTTCCAATCCAGCCAGAAGAGTTAAAATGAACAGGAAACCCAAAATGGTGGTTGCCAGTGCCTGGTAAACCAGCCCAGATGGTGCCCAGTACAACAAACATGCAGGAAAACTGTTGGCTCTGAAGGGGTAGTGCAGCCCCCAGAAATCAGGGAGTGGCCCGCTGAGTTGCCGTCAACATCGAACACCTGCTCTGAGTCCCACAGAAGCCACAGTTGAGTCCTGGCTGCCCAAACCCAAGGTGACACAAATGTCTCTCACCAAGATGCTCTTGTAGATGCTGCCATCTTCCCCCAGCTCCATCTGGACTCGGATAATTCGGCAATCAGAGGACCCTGGTCCAGATGCTCCTCCCCCATATCCAGCACCCCTAGAGGCCCCTTCTGTGCCCCCACTCAGTGGAGATCCACAGGAGGCTGAGCGGCGGTGACCTCGAGAAGGCCTAGGGGAGGAGGCTGGAGGGGAGAGGTGGCTGGGGTCGGCAGGACTGTGTAGGGAGGGGCTGCTTTCCAGGGCAGAGTCCAGAGAGGAGACAGACGGCCACTTCATGTGCTAGGGGCAGACAGGTCAAGTCAGAAGGGAAGGAGGCGAAAAAGAAATGTCTTAGCATAGTCAGAGTTAAGAGCGGACTCACCTGGGCCAGCCGAGTCAGCAGGGGAGCAGGGGTTCCAGGGACCTCGTCTCCCCCAACGCTGGGCCGATCCCAGGACAAAGGAGTGGGGCCTCCAACCGAGCCCAGGACTCTGGAGAGGCAGGGAGTTAGAGAACTGGCAGTGGAAGGTGCCCAGGAAACCAGCTCCCGGCCAGTGCTCCTACTCTGTCCACTGGGAGATGACTAGCGTCGGCCGGAGCATCCTCACAGCAGGAGAGTCGCTGGTACCAGGTGGTTCCACTTCACAGGACACACGGTGACTGGACAGGATAGCCATGGGCAGAGGTCAGCACATGCCACCAACACACGCACACCCACGTCCCCAGCCCGTGTCCTCCAACCACCCAACCAGCCAAGCCAGTCACCTCTGAGCTTCAGTTAATGGCTGGAGGCCCTGGAGCCATTGCTGGATATCGGGGTCAGGTCGGAGGTCATAGCCACGACATTCGTTCTGGAGGCGTAGCAGCTCGGAAAGGATAGCAAACTCCTGGGAAGGAGCCCTCAAACTGCAGGAGCCAAAACTCAGGGACCCTGAGTTTGCCTCCCCCTTCCCCTTCCTGGAGCATGGACAGAGAAGCCCAGCGTCCAGCCTCAGTCTGCTCACCTTCCTCCGCTTGTCAAAATTGACGTAGCCGTTCTGCAGGGGCAGTAAGGGACGAAAATGATGACCCTGCTCGGGCACCAGAGAGAACACCCCCGTCCCCAAACAGGCAGTGCACAAGCCACTCAGACCCGGGGTTCACCCCTGTCCCCAGGCACATCTCAGACACAAACTCTCAGCCTCACAGGGTCTGTGTAGCCTTGACTGGTCTAGAACTCACCACGTAGATGAGACCAGCCTTGAAGTCATGATACCTGCCTGTGTCTGCCCGTGTGCCGTTCAGCTGACGCCCAGCTCCACTGGACACTTTGTAAGACTTTAAGTTGCTGTCTGAGGGAAACCATCTAGCTTCTAGATGAGAGAACTGGGCTCATGGCAGGACAGGGAGCTTTCTGGAAGCCTCAGCATTTTCTTTCGCTTGCAGCACTGAGGGTGGAACTCATTAACAGGCTGACGTAGACAGTCGGACATATACCGACAGACCACTGAAGTGCAGAGGTTGAACTGTTTGCCATGGTAACAGAACCTGGCTCCAGAAACTGTAGCCAGCCTGCTGCTTCTGTCTTGTAGCCTGACCCTTAGGTGCCCTTGTTAAGCCTTGTTAAGCCTTCCAGGATGGACCTCTCGCAAACACACACACACATGCACGCGCACACACACACACATACACACACACACACACACCACTGACCTCCAGCTCATCCTTGGAGGCAGCGTGCAGCATCACAAGGTCCTTCAGGAAGGTCCCAAGATATGGAACCACACCCTGCAGAGAGGTCAGGGTCAGACTCCTGTCAGAAAACAGCCCTTCCCTCCACAGAACAGGCTTTGTTCACCTCACCAGGAGAGCCTCCCGTCCCAGCCCCTCTGGTCACTCACCCCACCCCTGGAGCCGGACCTTGGCATCTTCTTGGAGTGTGGCTCCACAGGGGGCTGCAGCTTCACTTCCTGGTGGTGACAGAGACCAGGTGATTGGGAGGAGGGAGCAGGTGCAGAGGTAGGGAAAGCAAGACTGGACTCACCTGCATGAGGAGCCCCCTGCTCTGGGAATAATTATCTTCCTCTGAGAAAACCTGGCACAGGCTGGAGAAGACTCTGAGGCTATCCCTAGGGAGGAAGAGCAGTCTGAGCACAGGCCTGGCTTAGCTGCTGCACTCCAGGCCGCGGGTGCTCCAGGCCTCCCACCTGGCTGCTTCCCCCCAGGCCGCCCGAAGCCTGTGGATAGGGCTGGACTGCAGAGCAGACACTACAGCGTAGACTGAGGAGAAGTTCCGAAGCCGGCGGCACTCCTGTGAGGACCGGAAACAGAGTCGAGGCTTAGGGCCCCTCTCCGCGGCACAGCCCCCCAGTAGGGTTGTTCTTTCTCACCTGTGCCACCCGGATCCACTTCTCCAGGAGCCGGGCCCTCTGTGGGGGTCGGAGGGGCCTCACGGTCACCTCCCCCGGCCCCTCTCCAATTGAGGTGGCCCCCAGGACAGAGCTAACTACTGCCCCTGCCACCTTGTTGAACTGTGTGACAGTAGCTCGGACAGATGAGCAGAGGTGAGAATGTCCTGGCCGGTCCCTGTGACCCCAGAGGCCTCCCAAACACTGAGAGGGGATCACGTTCAGAAACAGCTCCTGCAGGGTGGAGGTCATAGGTTACAATTCATAGACAAGCCAGGCAAGTTTCCAATACCAGGGACCAGCAGGGCACAGAGCTGGAGGGTGACAGCCACAGGGAGGAGGGAAGGGAGGGTCAGAGCAGCAGATGGCAGAGGAATCCAGGAGCGTTGGAAGCAAGGAAAGGATCTGGAGCCCAGGAAAGTTAGTGAGGGGTCAGAGAGTGTAGGGTCAAAGGTCAAGGTCTCACCGCATCTAGCAGGGTCAGCTGTTCGGCCAAGTGGTCAGCGAGGAACACCAGGACATCCGTGGGGTCAGCAGGGGAATCGCCAGGAAGGGCCAGGGGCTTAGGAAGGTCGGGGGCCCGGGGATCTACCCGGGCCCGAAGGTTTCGGATGAGGTCAGCACTGCCCCCCCCAACACCCTCCCGTGCTGCATACCCTGTCCGAAGCAAGAAGCTCTCAAGCCGGTCAAGCTGACCCTTGACCTCAGAGCCAAAATCCTCAGGGTGAGAGGCCAGCCAAGTTGAAAGAACGGAGATGGCTACCCTGGGAGAAGGGGAACCAGCCAAGGGTCAGAGGTCCAACCTCGGCTTCCTCAGAGGGGACTGAGGTAGAGTCAGGGGCCACTCACCCTGTGGTCCTCTCTAGCTCGCCAGGAGCACGCAGCTCGAGGGCTTCCAGCCTGGGGATGAGGAGAGGCTCTACCTACGGCCGCTTTGCCAACCCCCCTGGTGCTGTGAGCTCAGAGCACATCCAGGAGCCCCTCAACCCTCGGTCCCGGACCTGTCAGTCACAAGCCCAAACAGCGCTGGCGTGGAGGTGAAGGCCCGGTGTGTGGCCAGCAAGGCTGGCGTGAAAGTCACGTCAGTCCCTGCTGTCCTGGCGTCCAAAAGGTGTCTGACCAGGGCTTCCAGAGTGCCAGCGCGGAGCCGTCGGGAGGAACGCGGGGGAGGCAAGGGGACCTGGAGAACACGGAGGGGCACACTGATCTCCCCGAGCCTACTGCTAGATGTCTGGGGTAATCCAGACCTCATTTGCTTTTGCTAAGGTTCAGAGAGGACAAGGTGCATGGCTTAAACCACACCACAGAGTCCTAGACTCCAGACATCCAATCAGTGCTCTGGCCAAAAAGAGAGGAAAGAAATCAAAGAAAGAACTGAGAGGTGAGGGGTCAGAGGTGAGAAGTCAAAGTCATGATCTCACCAAGGGATCAGGAGGCCGATACTGGCGGCTTGTGACAGTAAAGGTAGCGCCATCCTCCTCCTCATCCCAGACAGACACTGGAGCCTGGAGAAGCAAGGAAGAGGAAGTCAGTTCCACAGCACCTCCGGTCCGGTCCCTAGCCATTGTTCCCCAGGCCCTGCTCCTCCCACTGTACCCCTCACCTGCGATGGCGGGGGACAATACCAGCGAGTACGAGGGGTAGAGGGTGCTGGTGACCCCAGGTCTACCCCCACTGGGGCTCAGACAGCCCCCCCAAACCGCCTCAGAGTTCGGTGGAATAGAGGTTTCAGTGAGGTGCCAACTGAATGCAGGAACACACCCAAATCCCTTTCCCCCCACAGCTGAGCCCAACACGGCAGAAAAGCGGGGTGCAAAGGGCAGGAGCAGGGCGCCAAGAGGCCCAAAGCTGAAGGCAGAGAGACCTGAAGCAAAGAGAAGCTGAAACGTCAGACCGTCTCTTGCCCCGCCCTCCCTGACAGAAGCAGAGGAGCCCAAATTTAGTCCCTCTTCATAGACCCCTTTCCCAGGTCTCCCGAATGCAGCTTCCACTAAATCTCAGCACTGGGGACCCCCTAAAGGTGGCGGCTCCAATCCCAGTTACAAGAAGAAGGGGAAGTAAGGGTGATGGGGGGGGGCGGTAGACTCATAGTCATGTGGCCCTAGCCCCTCCCCCGACTGATCCCGAAAAACCAGCCTTGCCAGTCACCCTAACTTTACTAATTAATGTCGGGACCCAGGAGTCCAGGGCCTCTTGGGCTCCAAATCTAACTTCTGGACCCTCCTGAAGCCCTAAGTCCTGTTGCTGGCCACAGCTATCAGTCCCTAAGAACGAAGATGACCACTGTCTACCTATCCTGGGATCATCTCTCCAGGTGCCAGTACCTCTAGGTTTGACTCAATCCCGCACCGGGGGGGGGGGGGAAGGGGCGGTGAAATCTGAGGGTTCCCTCCCCAATCCTAGAGGCTGAGGAGCTGGTTACCGTGGAAACAAACCCCTCCCCGCCAAACAAAAACCAGGAGGGAGACAGGGACCTAGACACACCGCCCAGAGGCAGCTCTCTGACGCAGGCACGGGCAAGAAGGGCCTGAGTCCCGCAGGCACAGCCCGCCAGCTTGCCAGCCAGACTTTCCAGGCAGGAACTCGGCAGGTTCCTGCAGGCGGGTCCCGAGTCCCGCAGACGGGCAGGAAGGACTACAGAGACACCAGGACCCGCGGCCAGATACCCAGGCAGAGGTCCGGATGTGAACGAGGCAGGGCGGAAGAGACCGAGGGACCCAGAGACACCAGAAGGAGAAGAGTCTCAGAAATATTTAATACCCTGCCTCCCACCACCCGCGTCTCACCTCTTCTTCTTCCTCATCCTCTTCCTCCTGCCCCCCGCCCACGGCCCGGCCACCTGGGTCCCCACCCTCTTCGGGGTCTCGGCTCCGGAAGCTGCTCAGCACGACTCCCCCGGGGGGGTTCGTGTCCAAAAGCAGCCGCAGGGGCCGCGGGAGCATGGCCGAGTGAAGGAATCAGCGGGGTCAAGCCATGGGGGCGCCTGGGGAGAGACGGGTGGGGTGGGGGTGGAGTCAGGCGGGCGTGGGGGACGCGGGCGTGGGGGACACGGGCAGGGAAGTCCTGGGTGGCGGTCCCTCACGAAGGCTGGGGGGAGGGAGCACACGGGAGTAGGAAACCGGGGTCCTCAGTGCCCGTTAGGGGTTAGGGGATCATAAGTGCGGGATGGGCAGGGTCACCCGTGCTCTGGCTCTGACCTGTCGGGAGGGGTGAGAGGCTGCGCGCGGGTCCTGGCCCTCTGTCCTGGTCGGTTTCTGGCCCTCGACCGAGTCCCCTCCCGAGCTTTTCCGCGCCCCCCCCTCCCGAACCCTGCCGGGTTCCCGGGCTCTCCCGCCCTTTCCGCTTCCCCCCTCCCAGCGTCCGCCCGCCCGACAGCAGGAGCCAAAAAGGGAAGGAAGTGAGGACAGGAGCCAGGGCCGCCGAGTAGGGAAGTGCTGGACACCAGGGTTCGGGACCCAGGCGCCGGATGCCCCACTCCACTAGACCCTGCAACCCTGCTCGGGGACTCCGGAGCCCCTGTCGCCCAGAACAGACAGACTGGAGATCGAGTCCTCTCAAGCCTCCGCGGGAGGGCAAGGGCAGGATTTTAAATCTT
Organism: Microtus ochrogaster; assembly: GCF_000317375.1. Lineage (NCBI taxonomy): Eukaryota > Metazoa > Chordata > Mammalia > Rodentia > Cricetidae > Microtus > Microtus ochrogaster. The sequence continues at coordinate 53,472,529 of NC_022028.1, read as the reverse complement.
TCTCTAATAAACACAAGTGCAACTCCCTCGGAAAGCGCTCTGGTAGGGGGGCGACCCCGTTACTGCAGCCCGCTAATGACAATGCCCACTTCAGCGAGCGGGTGCAACGGGGGAAATCCACCCCGGGTTTTCTGGGCCGCCTTTGTGTCCGCCCACCCCAGGGGCGGAGCCGGACGTCGGCTAGGGAGGTGCGGCGGCGTTTCCGTCACTCTTGGGTCCGCTCGGGTCCGCCGCCGCCGGAGTCCGGGTCTCTCGGTGCGCCAGAGTGTGCGCAGTTCCTACGTGGCTGCGTCGGCCCCCACCCCCACTCCCGGCATGGGGCAGGCCGGGTAGTGGCTAGGGCCGGGAGGCGACGGGTGGTTAGCTGCTCTTGTAAAAAGGGCAGAATGAGACCCAGGTGGAAAACTTTGAAACAGTTTTATTGGCACGCGACTAGACCGGTGTCTTGGCGGGCGGGCGGGCAGGAGAGGACGAACATCCTTTAGTCCGTGGAAGGACGAGGCCCATCAGGCCTGGGGCCCAAAGATGGCGAAGGTAGGTAGAGCAAGCGGAAGAAACGCTGTGGTGTGAAGGGAGCTGGAGAAGTAGGCATTACTCATGGGAGATACACGGACCGCTGGGCTCTAGAACCGTCGTGAGCTGTCCCAGAGGTCCCCAGCACGTTAAGATGCTCTGATCCCTTAGTCGTTGTAATTATATAGCCAGTGATTCTCCAGCTTCCTAATGTTACAGTTTCCCGTAATGTGGTAACCCCAACCATAAAATTATTTCCGTTGCTACTTCATATTTGTGATTTTGCTGTTGTTATGAATCCTAATGTGTAAACACTGATATTTCCGATGGTCTTAGAGGGGCCATGACCTGCATGTTTAGTTCTCTGAACAGAACCCCACCCTGGCTAAGCTCGAACTCCCTACTGTAAATCAGGTTGGCATAAGACTCAAGTGAGTTTCATGCCAGCCTGCCTCCACCTCCGGAGTCTGGAGTGCCAAGTGATGGATCAAAGACGTAGGTCACTTTTTCTTTCTTTTCTTCTTTTTTCTATTTTATTTTTTTAAGTTAAGTTCTAATAGCCCACATAACAAAAACTCTTTGGGCTTCTTGATCATTTTAACATGTATTGGGACCCAAAATTTTGAGAACCTCTGCCTTCGAGCCTCAAGAATTAAAATAATAATAATCCTCAAGGTATGGTGGCCAATGCCTTTCGTCACTCTGGAGGCAGGGACAGATGGATCTCTGGGACTTCGAGGCCAGCCAAGGCTACATGGAGAGACCTTGTCTAAAAACAAGAACAAAAACAACAACAAAAGTAAAAAACAACCCTAGCTGCATGCTCAGTGGAAAGAGTAGATGTCTTGAAGAGAAGCTGTTGGTGGAGGGGCTACTGGAATCATCTGGGCAAAGATGAGGTGGCTTCCACAGAAACTGTGCCTTATTGTGACTTCTGCAAGAGAAAAAAGAAGTGGAGGATTAAGCCGGGTGGTGGTGGCACACGCCTTTAATCCCAGCACTCGGGAGGCAGAGGCAGGCGGATCTCTATGAGTTCCAGACCAGCCTGCTCTACAAGAGCTAATTCCAGGACAGGCTCCAAAACCACAGAGAAACCCTGTCTCGAAAAACCAAAAAAAAAAAAAAAAAAGAAGTGGAGGATTTAATGCAGAGTGAGTTCCTCCTGGTTAATCCAGAAACATTCTTGTCAGGGGAAGGGAGCAGGATGGGGCTGGCATTTCCCACCTGTTAGATACAGTGTTGAGTGTTCTACCTCCTGAGTTCTCTGGAAGAGAGGAGCCATCTTCTCAAAGGCCCTCGGGGTCATCTGAGACCAAGCAAACTCTACCCCTGAGCTGTGCTGGGAGCTTTGGGATTTCTTGCATGGTTTTCATGTTTAAATCTTCTGGATAGGAGAGATTCAAGAATTAATGCTGCCGGGCGATGGTGGTGCACGCCTTTAATCCCAGCACTCGGGAGGCAGAGGCAGGCAGATCTCTGTGAGTTCGAGACCAGCCTGGTCTACAGAGCTAGTTCCAGGACAGGCTCCAAAGCCATAGAGAAACCCTATCTCGAAAAACCAAAAAAAAGAATTACTGCTGAGTGTACAGTGCTTTATGAAAGCGTTTCCTCCAGAGCGGTTGGTCCGTTGGCCACCCTGTCCTCCTACTTGGACAGCACCCACTCTGCTCTGTAGTAAACTCTGATTCTCCCCTGCTGGTGAAATGGCTCAGCAGACAGAGTCGACTGCAGGTGCTCGACTTTGAGCTGGGCTCCCCAGAGTTGTCCCCTGACAGCCAACCACGCATGAGAACACACCCCACATTCTCACAGGCACACAAGATGAAGCCTTCAGAAAGATGGACTGGTGGAGCGGCTGTGGGTAAAGGGATCCCAAGACCCCCATGGTAGGAGGAGAAAACAACTCCCCCAAATTGTCCTTTGACCTCCACGTGTCTGCCGTGATATGCACATGCCCACACAGATAAATAAAGGTAATTTCTAAAAATTACAAAGGCAAGGTTTGTTAACTGAGCGTGGTGACACTCCTGTGACCCAGCACTGAAAGGGGAGGGAGAACTGGAGAGTTATGATCACCCTCAGTAAGCCCTGTGGTGGGGTGAGCCTTACTCCCCAAACAAAGGGAGGCCAGCCTGGTCTACACAGAGAAACCTTATATCGAAAAACCAAAAATAAATAAATAGAATTATCCTCAACTATGTATCAAGTTTGAGGTCAGCCTGGACTAGGAGACCCTGTCTCAACAAAAATTCAATAAATGTATTATTAAGTTATTTTGCCTGGCTCATTTTGCTTCTCTTCCCCATGAGCCAAGGTTTCCATGGCGCAGCCCAGAACACAGATTCTGCCTCAGCCTCTGAGTGTTGTGCCCAGAAGAATGGCCCAGCACACCTGGTTTTTCTTTTCTTTTTTCAGAGCCAGGGTTTCTCTGTGGCTTTGGAGCCTGTCCTGGAACCAGCTCTGTAGACCAGGCTGGCCTCGAACTCAGAGATCCACCTGCCTCTGCCTCCCAAGTGCTGGGATTAAAGGTGTGCGCCACCACCGCCCGACTTCTCTTTTTAACGTAACTACTAATTACTCCAGTCTCTGTGCCTGAGTCACGTCTCACAGACTACACTGCACCCAGGGAAACAGACCCAGACTGGAAAGTCTGAGGTGAGCTACAGTTAGGACAAAGGATTGTGTGAAGTCTACACCTGTGGCTGCCTGCCATGCCAGTGTCCCACCACGGAGTATAACAGCAGGAGGCGGGAAAGACCTGGGAATGGGCACTGTTACCTTTGAGTCCAGGCTGGCAGCTGCCGCCTTTTCCTTTGAGTCTTCAGAAATGGTCTGGTAGGCTGCTATGGGAAAGATGGAGGGGAGGGGTGTGAGTGGCAGGGAAGGAAGAGGTGAGACCGCAGAGAGTAAGCGGGAGATGTCCTGGGGAGCAGGCTCACACCTACCAATCCAGCCTAGTGCCTTCATGAGTCCCAGAAGGAGAAAGGCGGATAGGAACAGGCCTACGCTGTCCTCGATTGAGGGTCGGGAGAGGCCTAGCAAGGGAAGCAGTGTGAATGAGCTTGGTGTCTTCTGAGGTTCCACCCTGGTTCAGAGGTTCTCCAGGTTACCTGCCACCTCCAAGGTGACTTCAGCACTGCGCCTTGATGCTGGCAAGCTGGGGTGGCGGACCCGACAAGCATAGCGTACTCCATGCTGATTGGCAGTGACTGGGGGCAGCCGCAGGTGCCCAGCCTGGCTGAGAGAGCCATCGGAATGGTGGCGGACGGTGGACAGCCATGTCTCCCCCTCGGCCTTTCTAGAACCGCCTTCTGAGCCACCTCTGATCTCCCACTCCACCTCCAGGCCCGCCTCAGGGTAGAAGTGGGACACAAGGCAGATCAGTTCCGGGGGTGTCTCTCCTGGAGCAGCCCACACAAGGGGTGCTGGTGTCAGAGACACTTTGGGGGGCTCTAAGAAAGAATAGAAAGGAAAGTGAGAGTCCACTTCGTCCCTCTGTTTGTCTTCTGGCTTCCTAATACTAGAGAGGGCACTCCGATGGTGGAGAACCCCAGGACCCCCAGTCTATCTTCCCTCCCCTGCCACGGTGTCCCCACTCACTGTGCACAGTCAGCTGCAGGGAGACCTGTCCTTGTAGATAGGGCAGGTGCACAGTGGCCAGGTAGGTGCCCTCCTGAAAAGGCTTCACAGCTGGCAGCCAGAAGGTTCCATTCCCGGTCCACGGGCCCCAGGGCTCATTGTCATCCCAAGCAGCAAAGGCCACGGCCTTTTCTTGGGCTGGTGGCGTTTCCCCAGCCAGCCCAGGAGTTGCAGCCAGCAGCAGGTAACCCTTGCCCCTGTGCTGCCGTCGCCACTCTAGCCCAAAGGGAGGGGGGCCGGTGGCTGGAGACAGAGCATCTTCCAGAACAGGGGGCATGTAGGCAAAGCTCAGGTCCAGCACTGCATCTTTTCCCAGCTGGATCTGGGGAACAGGGCTGTGGGTGAGGACAGTCAGCACCACTGGACATTGGGAGAGAGGGGAGAAAGGGAGAGGCAGAGCTGTGGGCCTGGGCCAAGCTCCAGTTGGCCCACCCCTCAGAGACACCCCCATTTGTAATACTACCTCCAAGCTTTCCTTTTATTCTGGTTCTAAGCCAACATAGTTAAGAAAGTGCAGGAAATACAGGGATAATCAAGGTGGTGTGTGCACGTGGGGCAGAGGTACGGCCCTGGGCAGTCTGCTGAACACTCTGCCCACTACGGTTCTCAAATTCTGAAGATGTCCAAGACCTAAGGGCACATTTATTACTTTTTAATTTTTTTTAAAATATTTATTTTATTTATTTATTATGTATACAATATTCTGTCTGTGTGTATGCCTGCAGGCCAGAAGAGGGCACCAGACTTCTTTTACAGATGGTTGTGAGCCACCATGTGGTTGCCGGGAATTGAACTCAGGACCTTTGGAAGAGCAAGCAATGCTCTTAACCACTGAGCCATCTCTCCAGCCCCCTACTTTTTAATTTTTATGTGTATGAGTGAATGCCTGCATGTAAGTGCACCATGTGGGTGCAGTACCCAAGGAGGCCAGAAGAGGGCACTGGATCCCCTAGAATTAGAGTTACAGGTGGCTATGAGTCATCCTGTAGGATGTAGGCACTAGGACCACTACCCTGGCAGCCAGTGTTCTTAACTGCTGGGCCATCTCTGCATACGCGCAGCACACAAACACACACACACTTTTTTTTTTTGAGACAAGACTCACTCTAGCCCAGGCTCTCTTGAAACTCACTATGCAGGTAGGCTAAGCTAATCTGGAACTCAGTTGATTCTCTTACTTCAGCCTCTCAAGTTCTTTCCATTTATTTATTTATTTGTGTGTGGGGGGTGGCTAACATGTGCTGCACTAATGAATGGACAGAGGACCTCACATGGGCCAGGCGAGTACTCCATCTTGTTTGAAACAGTCTCATATAGCCCATGCTGTCATGGAATTCTTGAGCCCCCTGTCCCTGCTTCTCAAGTGCTAAGATTGTAGGCATCATCTCCAACACCTACAATCAGACTCAGACATAGTAGGCAATGGGTCTACCACTGAGCTACACCTAACTCAGCCCCTCCTAATTTCCAAACCAGGAGACTCAGGCAGGAGAATTGCCATGAGCGCCAGACAAGCCTGGCCGTGAGACCCAGCCTCAGAAACAAATGCATAACAGAGGCAGTGGCAATAAGAATATGCCTACCGACTGAGCTGTGGTGAAGGCTGTGTCAGCTGATGCCTCTAGCTAACCAAATCTGTTCCATTGGCTCAATAAGGACCTCTCCAGGAGGCTCTGTACACGGAGCACAGAAAGTCTGCACACCAGAGCTTCATGCAGATAGGGAAACTCTCCCACTGAGTTTCCCAACCCATTGATGCTTTGTTTATTTTGTTTTGTAAAAGATTTATTTTTTCCCAAGTGGTGGTGGTGCATGCCTTTAATCCCAGCACTTGGGAGGCAGAGGCAGGCAATCTGTGAGTTCGAGGCCAGCCTGGTCTACAGAGTGAGTTCCAGGATAGGAGCCAAAGCCACAGAGAAACCCTGTTTGGGTCGGGGGGGAGGGAAGACAATGATTCTTGCTATGTTGTGCAGGCTAGCCCAGAGGAGCTGCACACGCACGAGAAGCCTCCCTGAGGTTCCCGGTGCCAGGACCACAGGCACACGCCCACACACCTTGCCAAGGATTTGGTCTATATAAGCTTCCAACATTAGTCACCTGGAGCTGGAAATTTCTGCATCCTAACTTTTTCTTGGTGCTAGTGAACATTTTCTTTTAGATCAGTGAGTAAAGTAACAAGTGCCTTGCTTCACTGTCGCAAGGAAAGGCAGCTGGGAAAATAGTTCCTGCTTTTCACAGCTGGAAAAAATAGAGCCATAGAGGAAAGGTTGGCGCCACCACCATCTCACAGTGAAGAGCAGCTGTGTGGGGACTGGCCAGAGAGAACAGCGAGAGCTCCTAGGCATTTAGTCACATCTACCCCGTTTCAGCATATCTGCCCAAGGAGTAACCCCGAGTCCAGCCCAGCAAAGTGCTGGACCCCTGGAACACAGCGGCGTTGCTAGTCACTAAGTGGCCTTTGCAGAATCCTCCGTCTTTGTCGCGTCCTTTTCTGCCCGCTAGAGGCCGCTATTAACGGACCACAGATCATGGCCCCAAGCTGAGCCTGAGAAAGAGTTTCCTAGCCTGGCTGAAGGTCGCTAGGCCTGAATGGGCTTAGGACGCTCAGAGTCAACTGTAGGGGATTGGGGGGCGGGGCTAGCAATTTACTGACCTTGGAGGAGTACAGACAAAATTCGGGTTTTGAGACTCACTGCCTGTCACTCTGCAAGGTCCTCAAACTTTGCTACCTGGAAACCACCATGACTTCCCCAATCCCCGCCCCCAAACCAGAGTTGATTTCAGTTTTATTCTTGGCCTGACCAAGAAAGGTAAAGATAGATTCTAACCAACTGCCTCGCTTAACAAAAAAATATATATACTAACCCCAAATGGAGAAAAGACTCATTCAAACCTACTCAGCCAGTGGCCACTGGCAGATCTAGACCTTTAAAAACTCCCCATCCGGGGTTGGGGATTTAGCTCAGTGGTAGAGCGCTTGCCTAGCAAGCGCAAGGCCCTGGGTTCGGTCCTCAGCTTCAAAAAAAAAAAAAAAAAAAAAAAACATAAAACAAAGGTTAAAACTAGCTTTAAAGTCCAAAA
>NC_022028.1:53451617-53465196 GCF_000317375.1 Microtus ochrogaster | reverse complement strand
CATGCTTAATCTCGTATGTCCTCAGCTTCAAAAAAAAAAAAAAAAAAAGAGAAAAAACTCCCCATCCATCTCCCGCACCTCTCCACGACTACCTGTTGCCATGGTGATGAAGACGGGCTCCTGTTGAGGCTCCGGCTGTGGTCGCAGCAAGCTAGAGAGGCTGAAGACGGTGCTGGACACGCTGACCAGCAGCCAATCCCCATCCAGGGCCCGTGGGCAGCTCCGCTGCGGGATCAGATGTCTAGCCCAATTCGCGGAGGCGGGGAACGGGATGAAGCGGCTCATCTCGCAGTGTGGCGTGGGGGCGCCTGAGGGGTACCGCCTGAAGGCAGCCAGGAGCATTCCCGCTGGGTCTGCGGGACCGAAAGGGTACAACGGTAGTCTGGCTGGAAACGTGCTGACCATACACAGACTGGAATGCACATACTAACAAAGTACTGAGAGACTTAGGGAGAACCCAGACATATTTACAAAGGGGAAACTGGGGCCCAGGGCCCTACGTGAGCTAAAGAGGCGATAGATGGCAGGTGAGTTCCGAAGACTCACCATCCACCTTGAAGTATAGCTTAGGGTCAAGATCTGGCCGGGGCGGTGGACCCATGGGACCCTGGCGCAGCAGCAACGAGCCAGGTTTCTTGTTTAGGCTACCCCGACCTGCATCTTCCACGAACCAGCACTCAATCGCAGCTGGTCCAGCCGAGACGGCGGTCACCAGGCCTGGGGGAGAGGGGCTCCAGTGACCAGGATGTCCACTGACCTGCCCCGCCCCTTCGGGAGGGAGTTGGAACTCCTCTCCTTCCCAGTGCGCCTTTTCCTAAACATGAAGAAATGGGGTTCGCTCACCCAAAGCCACAGCGACAAGCAGGGGCAGAGGCTTCATGGCGCTGCGATCTCCTCTACTCTGTTCTCGGCTTCCCCCTTTCACTTTCATTTTCCTCCAAAAGCCAGCGCAAGGGACCGGAAATTCCCGCTCGGTCAGGTGAGGGCTTGGCCGCCCGCTGCAGGCACGCAGCCCACAGGGCCAAACGAGATCGTGACACCCTGCCTCCAGCTCTGCCCCTCGGTGCCCTGCACACCCTCCTGGATCACCCAGCAGCGCCAACTTTTGAGTCCTTTAGCAACCTAGGCTCCGCCCTCCGGCTGCGTCCTCTCAACGCCACCGCCTTTAGAAGCTTTACACCCGCGTTTTCCGACCTCCCCGACCGGTGCCAGGTCCCAACAAACACAGAGGGGCTATCGGGAAGCCAAGTGAAGTGACCAATAAATATTTTAATCACCATTAAAAATTAAAACCTATACTACGCGACTCATTCCTTGTCTCCACCCACTTTCACGAAAACCCGATTGGAATCTCCCTGGGAAAAGCGGCTGGTACAGAAATAAGGGGCGCATCCTTCAGGAGGGGAAATGATAAGACTCGGAAGGCCTCGTCCCACAACACAAACACAGACCAGGCACAAACCAGCACAACCTGACCGTTGACCCTGTGATTCCGGGATGCTCAAAATGCCCCCTTTCCACTCCCTCATCGTGTGGGCCCTATTCTGTAAAGGTGGGGCACTGGTGTGCCCAAGAGAGAAGAAAAAAGGTTTACTTCCGGAGATACCGAGGGAAGAGGCTGAGGAATGGAACCTACTGGCAATGGTGCACCCTAGGCCCTCTCCAGAATATATACAAGTCCACAGAGGTAAGGGAAGACAGTGTAGTGGGAACAACTCTGGGGGCCACGTTGCCTTTTAGACTAAGCTCCCCACTGCCAGCCCTTCAGTGCGCTCCTCCGCCCCCACTGAAATCCATCTCCACCTTGTGCACGCTGGGTGGGGACCAGACACGCCTATGAGATGGGGGTGTGGCCGAATTCGCCTCATCGCCATTGCCCCCACCCACTCCGGAAGACTCCCTCTTAGGTTGCAAGGCAGGCCCAGTAGGAGCCCCGGATCCCGGTCCTAATGCGGCCCCGCCCCCGCCCATCCGGTGCCGGCGCTCACAGTGTCCCCGGTGCCGCATGAAGCTGTCCCGCCACATGAACTTCTTGGCGCAGACGCTGCACTCATAGGGCTTGAGGCCTGTGTGCGTCTTCATGTGCTCAGTCAGGTGGTGCTTCATCTTGAACTTTTTGTTGCACACCGGGCAGTCGAAAGGTCGCAGGTTGAGATGCATGTTCACGTGCCGGTCCCGCATACTCTTATGCGAGAAAGCCTTCCCACAGTGGCACAAAAAGATCTTATTCCCGTCGCTGCTGCCCGTCCCTCCAGGGGCCCCACCAGAGCCACTTGGTATGCCTAGACCCACGGCAGAGGTGCCCCCCAGGGTCACTGCCCCGTGTTCTGCTGGGTTCCCCGGTGGCTGGCCTGGAGCCTGTGAGGAGGATGGGAATACCAAGATCTGGTTGCCCGGCACATCCAAAGGAAGGAGGGGTCTTGGAGGGTGGGTGGGGGTATAGGAGGAGGGGGTGGGTCCTCCTGAGTCATCAAGCCCTGCTCCGGCCCCCCCACCCTCATAGGGGCCGAAGTCATTGGAGGACTCACAGAAGTTGACCTGTTCCTCCCCTTTGACTGGAGGCTCGGTCAAGGTCCGCACATCACTGATACTGAGCGTAGCCTCAGGCTCTCCCCCTGGAGGAACCCCGGAGCCACCCCCCAGTTCTTCATCCTCGTCATCCTCACAAGTCAACACTAGATCTTCCTCTTCCTCCTCATCCTCTAGCTCTGGATCTTGGTGAAGCAGAGAGGCTGGCGCAGGGCAATTTCTACCTCGTTTCACATATACCCAGTGTTTCTGTGGCACTGCACCGGCAGGCATGCAGGGAGGCCTCCGGAGCCCAGCCCCGGGGGCCACGGCCCCCCTCCCGTCCCCACCATCATCACACAGCTCGTCTGCCTCCAGCAGCAACTTTCCAGAAGTGGCACCCATGCTGCCAACCACAGGGCCTGGGAAGCCAGGGCCACCATCTCGACGGTTCCCACAGCCAACTGCTGACGCTACAAAGGTGTCTTGGGAGGAAGAGGAGAACTCGGCGGACTCCCGGGGGCTGAAGTAGTTGCTACTGCTAGGGGACTGATTCTCACTGGCCCGGCTGGAAGCATGGGAGCGGACGGAGCCCATGGTGGCCGGGGCTCCAGCGCCCGCACTCCCTGACGGGACACTGGCACCAGGGACGGAGACAGAGGGGGCTGCGGCAGTGGTGACCGTGGTGGTAGTGGCTGAGGAGCGACCCTCCCGAAGGAGCTCCGTGCACTTGTCCACGATGTGCCACATCTGGAGGACCGAGCCCACCGTGAGGAAGTTGACGATGTCAGCAGCGGCCATGCTGAGGCGGCCGGTGTACGCCGAGGCCAGGACCGTTTCAAACGCACCCGGGTCCATGACGCTGGGCAGCGAGATGGAGGTCATGCCTTTGAGTAAGACCTGGTCGTGGAAGTAAGGAGAGGAGGCGGCCAGGACAGCCCGGTGTGCACGAAACTCGCGGCCCTGCACTCGGATGGACACATCGCACAGCTGCCCCTGGAGCCGCTGCTGGTTGAGGGACTCCAGGAGGGCACTGGTCACTTCAGGGAACGACACGTGCACCACTGCAGCTGCAGGCAGAGGCAGCGGCGGCGGAGCCAGCGAGAGAGGCAGCGGGAGAGCCGCCCCACTGGGTGACAGAGGAGATGGCTCCATGTTGCGGGAGGAGGAGATACCCCCCCAGCCACAGGAACAAAGGAAAGAAGAGGGCGGCCGGGGGGGTCTCTGGGGGGAAAAAGAGAAGAATGATAGGATTTTGAAAAGTCACAGCCCGTCACAGCATAAAAACATTGTGTCAGCCTTAGAACTGGGGTAGGTGTACCTTTCAACCCCATGGGACAGATGAGGCAACTGAGGCTCAGAAGGATTAAGGCAGTCATCCAAGTGCGGCCATCAAACGACATCAAACCGCAGGCAGCGCTAGCAAAAGAAAAGTATCCCGATCCAGTTAGTGCGCGTTCCTAGGTTAGGAAAGCCGGGGCTCTCGGGGGATGGCCGTCCACCCTATGCACGGCCGCCTCTCCTCCAAACGCGCACCTCCCTGGCGTGCTGTACCTACTTCTTGGGGCGAAGGGGTGTCCCCCTCAACTCTCGGGCCCCTCCCCCTTCCGCCCCCAGCTACTGCCGGGCTCCGCCTCCTGGGCCCCCGACCCCGCCTCATGTCTGCCCCCGCCCCCGAACCCCGCCCCCCCCCCCGCCCCAAAGGCGCCCTGGACGACTCCCCGACCCGAGGGGGACCCCCCAGCCCCGCGCATCACCGCTTACCTGGCCGCGCGCCCCCGGCCCCCCCTCACTCGGCGACCAGAGCCGCAGCCCCGGCCCCTCCCGCCGCCATCTTGTGCCGATTCCCTCCGCCCTCCGCCTCCGCTCCGCCTCCCGGACCTGCGACCTTAAAGGCGCAGGCCAGCACCCCTCCCGTGCCGCTGGGCAAAACTCGACCGACGCCGACGCTTCTCCTTTAAAGGACCAGCGCGCCAGTTCACCTTAAAGGTGCTAGGTCCCCTCCGCCGCTGCGGACCCAGGACTTGGTTTGGCCGAAGCCTTCGTTCCCCTTTAATCCTCCAAGCCTGCCTTTTCCCACTGACGACCAGTACCGGCTTCCGCTGCTCAGGCTCCACCCCGAGCGGTGGACATAAGCGGCTCGCGGGATCTAACAGCCCTCTTCCCAGCAAATGACAGTGCCCCTGAAGCCCCGCCTCATCTCGGATTGGCCAAATAACCTTGAGGCGGCCCCTGATTGGCCTTTTCACTCAACCGCTCCAACTGAGAAAGTAAGGCGGCTTAGAAAGGCTTCCGAAGCGCCAATCTTCTCAAGCGCCTAAGGGAAGGCTTAAGGAAGGGTGATGAGGGCGCCCGAGAAGGTGTCCCAGGGCCAGGCTAGTAAGGGCAGATTCGGACCTAACCAAGAACCAGGCGACAGCTGTCGCAGCAGAAAAACAAGGTAAAGACAAGAATACAGTAAGAAAAGAAATTCATTGTTTATTAATGTGTCTGTGTAAAACTTAAAACATCTGATGTTTTTCTCAAAAGAAACACCACCAAAAGGGGAGGAGCTCAGTCCATCCTTTGCTCAGTCATCTGCCTCTCGCCAACTTCCAACAGCCATCCAAAACATTCCGGAGACAGGAGCGAGGGAGGGAGGCTGCTAATCCGAGTCTGACAGCACGATGATCTCTTCGGGATCGCACTGCGTGGCCACACTCATCTGCACAAGTCAGGAGGAAGGAGTTAGATTAAAAACTAGGAAGGTCAAGACAGTGTGGTGGCACATGGGAGAGAGGCAGGCTGATCTCTGAGTTTGGGGCCAACTTGGTCTACACAGAGTTCCAGGACAGCCAGAGCTACATAGAAAAGACCCTGTCTCAAAAACAAAACAGAACTAGGAAGGAGGGCTGGAAAGACAACCCAGCTGCTCTGCAGAGAACCTTGGGTTTGGTGCCAGATTCTCATGGCAGCTCCCGGCCTTCCGTAACTCCAGTTCTTGAGGACCAGATGCCCTCTCTGGCCTCCGTGGGCAGCAGGCACAAATGTGGTACACAGACATACAAGCAGAGAAAGCATCTTTTCACATAAAGCAAACCAGTTTTTTTGTTTCGTTTTGTTTAAAACAGGGGTCTCACAAGGCATGGTGGCACAGGCCTTTAATCCCAGCACTCAGGAGGCAGAGACACACTGATCTCTGTGAAGGTCAGCCTGATCTTCAGAGTGAGTTCCAGGACAAGTTCCAAACCTACAGAGAAACCCTGTCTCGAAATGGGGGGAAACAAGGGTATGTAACCTTGACTGGCCTGGAACTCACTCACTGTGTAGACAAGACAGTTGGCCTTGAACTTAAGAAATCTGCCTGCCTCTGCCTCCTAAGTGCTGGGGTTACAGGCATAAGACACTATGCTGTGCAAAATAAACCTAAACACAGAGACACACACACAGGACAGGGAAACGGAGGCGGCAGGTGCAGCACCTGCAGAGAGGCAAGGGACAGTAAGAAATGAATTCTCGGGGGGACACAGCAGCCCCAGCTTACCTTATAAATACAAGGTCGGGGAAATGGAGACTGAGGAGTTTGGGCTCTCAGGGATGGAAAGGGGCTGCAGAGGGAGCTGGTCACCAGGCCATGGCTGGGAGAGTCCACCCTTGTGGAGGAATCAGCAACAGGAGCCAGGGAGGCCAAGGGGGTCCATTCGCTCTTCCCATTTCCCTGCTGAGCTGTTTGCTTCTCTAGATAGCTAAGGGTAAAGAGAATGAATTAATGAATGGATAGGAAGGGGCCTGCGCTGCAGAGGGCCCGGTGTGAGCTGGGTCTGCTATCAGAAAGCCCCAGCTCCTTGCCTTCCTTCTTCCTCTGCCTGCTGTTACCTGTCTTCTAATGGTCCAGATCCCAGTTGCTTCTTCTCCTTCCGAGATCTCTTGCAAGGGGGACTGGAATCTTGCCAAGTGTGAGAAGAGACACGCCCATTGAAGGATGTAGAGGTAACCACATCTGCCCCATTTTCCAAGATGGGAGGGAGGGAGTCTTCTGACTGTTTCCTGGAAAAGGAAATGTCCCCTTCCTCAGGGGATGGGGTGGCATCCTCAGGCAAGGCTTCAATCTCTAGCTCAAAAAGCCGGGAGCCAGGACTCTCTTCTTCCAGGAGCTGTTCCCCACTGCTTTCTGCATCCACGCTGGGAGGGTCTGGGGATTCTCCCAGGGGCGAAGCTGATGCTGCTGGCCCTCTAAGTCCTTTGTTCCTCTGCTCAGCAGGAGACCTGAGCTCTTTCATTGGTTCAGATGGGGACCTGGGGCCATCTCCTTCATTATCTGGAAAAGAGAGGGGTGGCCTGAGGACTGGGGCAGGGGTGTGTGTGCAACGGAGCTGGGGGGTGGGGGGTGGCGGCCCAACAGAGCAGAACTGACCCAGTGAGCTGTTCTGCTTACACATGTACCTCCTCCTTCCTCTTCTTCATCAGTCCCCTGATCTTCCTGCAACTCTTCTAGATCCTCATCTTCATCTTCAGTGGCCTCTTCCTCCTCCTCCTCTTCTTCCTCCTCTTCCTCCTCCTCCTCACTTTCCTCCTCCTCTTCCTCCTCCTCCTCAGTCTCAGCTCTGGAGGTAGTAGGGCACTCCTGGGACGCCAGTCCACTAGGACCCTGGGGAACAAAGGAGTCTCTGTAAGGAATCCCTTTTTCCAGAACTCTAGGGAGGCAGGTCACAAATCTCCACCCCCGAGGGAGGACTTGGTTCTTCCCGTGCTTCCACACACTGCTCCATAAGCCCCCTGGAAGCCCTGGTGGCCAAGGCAGGGAGAAGACATGATCTGACAGGTGCTGACCCTTCCATACCTCACCAGAATCCAAGCAGGCTTTGGGAGAGCCTGGAGACCGGGAAGAGGTGCCCAGGAGCCGAGCTCTTCTCTTCTGTCTCTCGTCCTCCTCGCTCCGGTCCTGCATCACTGCATATTTAGAGATGACTTCATCCAGCCGGTTCATGGCCAACGTCCGATTTTCCCGAAGGCGGCGAGCCAACGTGGGATCTGACAGTGCAGGGTCAATGCCTGTGTGAGAAAGCGGGGTCAGAGCGCGCAGCCTCTGTGACCTAACGGACCCTTAGAAGGCATCCCAGTGGCTTCCTACCTGGCCTGTAGTCATCTGTGAGATGGCAGCCAAAGTTGTAGATGAGGTCAAGGTGCCTGCGCTCCTGTAACCTGACACCCACATCCCGGAAGGCATCCTGAGCCATGACCTGGAGCTGCTGCCGGGGAAGGCCCAGACTGTGCCTGGTCACTGCCCTCTCCACAGCCCTCAGCACATCCCCATAGTCGGGAAAGGCGTCCGGCCCTGGCTTGTTGATGAGCCGCTCGATGCGCCTGTTGACCTCTGGGTAGCGGGTGCCACGGTAAGGGATTCGCTGCTCTATGACCCGGCCAGTCAGAGAAGAGCAGCCCTTCAACTCACACAGCCTCCCAAAGAGGCGGATCAGTTTCCGCTTCAAGCGGGCCTCCTGCATATACGTGGAGTCTGGGTCATCCAGTTCTGAGAGATCCAGCTCCTTCTCCTGCAGCCGCCGTATCTCTGCCACATACAGTGCCAGCAGCTGCTCCAGGCGCTGGATCTGCCTCCGGGAACCACGGGTCTTTGAGGCCTCAGAGGCGGTGTTCTCAGCAGTTGTCAGGTCGGAGGAGGGAGCAGAGGGAGGGTTATCACCAGAGGATTCGCTGGGCGCTGAGGCTGGACAAGCCAAGTTCAGTTTCTTCTTGCTTGAGTGCGCCTTAAGAACAGTGCAGAGCTCGTTAATGTAGACATAGAGCTTAGCTGGCCGGTTCCGAGCCCGAGACAGAACCCGGGACAGGATGTTGCAGAACTCTGCAGAGGCCAGAAACAGAGACTGGGCACGCTGCTGCACTTTGTAGAGGAACGGGACCACCTCAGGGTGGTCCGCTGTCTGCATCTTACACAGTTCAAGGAACTGGAGAGAGTTCATGGGAACGGTGGGAGACAAGGAAGGCATAAAAAAAAAATGGAATTAGTGGGAAAGCCAGAACAATAGCCAATCCAACCCCCTTCCCCTTCCATCTTCCCTAGCAGGTCATAGAGGATCACACCTTTAATCCCAGCTGTCAGGAAGCAAGTGTTCCAGGCAGCCAGGGCCACAGAGACCCTGTCTCAAAAACAAAAGGAGACTTCTCAGAAGCTTACCTCTTCAAACAGCCTCTCGTTCTCCAGCTTGTAGCACTTTCTGCCACCTGACTGACTGCTTCCTCCATCCCCATGGGACTCAGAGGGACCAGAGGCTTCTGGCCCTGGTGAGACAGGATTGGAGGGCAGGTGGGAGGGCCCCGGCTGTGCGGCTGCTTCATCCTCGTCATCATCGTCCAGCACGATGACACTGTCAGCGGCGGCCATGGGGGATCAAATCCCCCTAAGGGGGGAAGGGTTGGGAAGGTCAGAGTTCTGGAAGGGAAGGGGCCACAGGAGGAGCACGACCTGCAGGGCCCCGCCCCATCACGTACCCCCACCTGTCTTCAACAACTACCAGTTTAAAGCAGTTCTGGGGCAAACCTCCCGTAGAATCTTAAATCCCCACCCTGAACTCCACCCCTCAATTTCCGGTCTTTCAGTTGTGTTTTCCCCTCTCTGTCAGCTGGAAAGTTCTTTCTCACTCCCCGTTCCAGTGAAAGGTCCCACGCTGGCCTCTGAGTTTCCCTGACTCTGTCCACAAAAATGAAACCCCCATCGGTGCCACCTCCGCCCTCAAACACAACAACGTCTCACTCCGAGTTTTTCCTTTTTGTTTCTTTTTTTGTTTGTTTGTTTGTTTTTCAGGACAAGGATTCTCTGAGTAGGCCTGGCTGTCCTGGAACTTGCTCTGTAGACCAGGCTGGCCTTGAACTGACAAAGATCCCCCTTCTTCTGGCTCCCGAGTGCTGGGATTAAAGGCGTGCGCCACCACCGCCTGGTTTCTGCGAGTTTTTCCCTAACTCCAACTCTTGACTGCCAGGTGAAGCCCAATCAGTCCCCTCTCCCCTCCTACAGCTCTGTCCATGTTCCATCTTCCATTGGGATTCCTCAAACCGGGACTTTAGGCTGGAGATTTCCACCTTAAGTCCCCTGCCTCTCACCGCACTCCGGTCCCCCCCGCCCCCATTCTCTGACTCAACCGACAGAGAGCTCACCACCGGGCACTCCTGATAACCTGGGCTCCCAGCCGCAGGTGGGGCCAGTCTCCTGGATCAGCTTCCCGCCAAGTGCCCCCTCCCCCAATTCAGCCCTAGGCCGCCTCACTCCTCCTCGGGGCTGGCAAGGTACCATACAGCTTGCCCCTCTAGGCTCGGCACTCAGGTCCCGCCGATCCCTCGCCCTCGCCACTCCTGCCCCGCCAGTCCCGCTCCGCGCACGGCCCGGCCCCCACCTCTGGAACGGTCCCTCGAGGATCCCCTCACCGCGGATCACAGAACCTCGCATGGTTCCCTCCGCCTTCCTTTCCCCCAACCCCCACCGTAGGCCCCACTACGGACCGGAAGCCGTAGAGTTTCCGCCAGCAGCACCTGCGGGCGGCCATGTTGCTGTACGGGACTCAGTCCTCTTGTTAGCCGGAAGCGTCGCTTGACCCGCCCACCTAGGATGCAGCTCCCAGTGCTCAGACGCTCAGGGGGGCGGGGCTTTGGCACTCCGGTACGGGGCACGCCATGTTGCCGTACGGCACTGGCCTGGCCTGTACAACCCTCCTCGGGGAAGGCGTGGAGCTCTCTGCACCTGGTGCCTGCCGAGTCCCCCGGACCAGTCGGACCTCCCCGACGCGATCTGGTCGAGGGCGGGGAAGATCTAACCCCTGCTCCTAGAAGGGGAAGGAACACCCGCACGGTACCTAAGGAGCTGGGCTTTCTCCACAGCTGTGCGTGGCCCCAGGGAACGAAATAAATTTTTTTGCCTGTGCTGGGTTGGTGTAAGCCTGACACTCGCTACCGTGCTCTCTCTCTCGGGCCCCGGGTTCCCGTCCCTTCCCGAGGCGCCGCGCAGATGGAGGCGGTCAGGGGCGGACGGAATGAGCACAGCGCGCCGCGCGAGTGAGGTATTGTTATTATTGCCGTCGGTGAGCGCTGCCCACGCGGCACTATAGACGTGGAGCCCGGCCCTCTGTTTCTCCGTGGGTCATGCTGACCAGAAGGCTGTGCTTCACGGTGGGGTTCGCAGGGCCTGAAGCGGGGCGCCGGACAACCTGGCGCGGGCTGGCAGAGAAGCCGCGTAAACTGTCCCTGGGAGCGCGGAAGATGAAAAGAGGCTCATAAAATTCCTCGGGGCGTCTCCTCCCGGAGCTGCGGAGAAAAGAGGGGCGGGAGACCCGTTGTGACGTCCGCCAGCTAGCGAGGCGAGGCCCGCAGGTATGCTGGTGAGGAGGCCAGAAATGAACACCCCTGGCGCTAAGATCGCCCCTCTGCCTCCTTCCACGTTCCTCAGGTGGTGGACATCTTGCCTATTCGCGGAACCGAGAAGCCCAGTGGTTCGCAGAGGACCCGAACCTCAAACTCAATAAAAACAAAAACACCCCACCTCGCTTCTTGTCCAGCCCTCTGAGCTTATGGCATTTAAATTGGGAAACAGGGGCTGGAGAGATGGCTCAGTGGTTAAGAGCATTGCCTGCTCCCAAAGGTCCTGAGTTCAATTCCCGGCAACCACATGGCGGCTCACAACCATCTGTAATGAGGTCTGGTGCTCTCTTCTGGCGTGTAGACATACACAGACAGAATATTGTGTGCATAATAAATAAATAAATATTTTAAAAAATGGAAAACAGAAAAGTTCTTCAAGGCCGGGCGGTGGTGGCGCACGCCTTTAATCCCAGCACTCGGGAGGCAGAGGCAGGCAGATCTCTGTGAGTTCGAGACCAGCCTGGTATACAGAGCTAGTTCCAGGACAGGCTCCAAAGCCACAGAGAAACCCTGTCTCGAAAAACCAAAAAAAAAAAGAAAAGTTCTTCAATAGTTAACGGAACTCTAAAGATAATGAAGGATTTATTTCCATACCCTTGGGTTTCTCAAAATGGGTTTTCCTGAGTGGATGCCTGAAATGAAGGTTCCCCATCTTTTCATAATTGTTTATTTTCTGTCTTATGTCTGTGTGTGAGTTCAGGGGCCTGAGGTGAGAAGAGGTTGCTCTCGCAGGTTCTCAGGACCTACATAAAGACTCAATCACCTGTAACCCCGTTCCCAGCCATCCAATAGGCATGCTCGTGACGAACATACGTGCAGGCAGGCAGGACATCCGTACGCACAAAGTAAAATGAATATTTTTAAATTAGTAACTGCCGGGCGATGGTGGCGCACGCCTTTAATCCCAGCACTCGGGAGGCAGAGGCAGGAGGATCTCTGTGAGTTCGAGACCAGCCTGGTCTACAGAGCTAGTTCCAGGACAGGCTCCAAAGCCACAGAGAAACCCTGTCTCGAAAAACCAAAAAAAAAATAAAAAAATAAAAAAAAATAAATTAGTAACTAAGAGCCGGGTGGTGGTGGCGCACGCCTTTAATCTCAGCACTCGGGAGGCAGAGGCAGGCGGATCTCTGTGAGTTCGAGACCAGCCTGGTCTACAAGAGCTAGTTCCAGGACAGGCTCCAAACCCACAGAGAAACCCTGTCTCGAAAAAAAAAAAAAATTTAGTAACTAAGCAAGCTGACGGCAAGTCCTAGGCTGAGGGGACGTGGAAGAAGACAGGATGGAAGGAAGGAAAGCCCAGGACCGTGGGGAAACATCTTCCATGGGAGTGAGGGGGGGGGGTGAGGGAGTAATGGAGGTGAAAACGGCAGGATAAAGTACATATGAATAATACAAACATGGGTTTGTGTTGTTTGCACACTTCTGTTCTTGCAATAATTGCAGCTACTCAGAACTGCGGGTGTTTTGCCTGCATGTATGTATATACACCCCCGTGTGTCTGATGCTCACAAAGACCAGAAGATGGAGCAGTTGGGGGAAGGGAAGCCCAGAGCTGGAGCGGGTCTGGATGTTTAGGGAAGAGGTGAGAGGGGCCAGGATGTTAGTAATTGGGGCTTTGAAAGAGATAACAGGTATTTATGGATGGGGACTGTAGGAACCTGGGGGCTAGCGTGGGTTCTGGTACGCTGAGAGTCACCACGCACACATGTCAATGGAGAGCCATCTGTCCCTTCCAGAGGCAAGGGACATCAGTCCTCTTTGCAGACAGGAACCTGTTTCACAAATTCTTGAGGAATTCTGACTTTTATCTGTCTGCCAGAAACCCTTCTATAGCCCAGTTTGAGGTGGGCCAAGATGATCACTTCTGGACATATGCACAGCCTGAGACCAAACTTGTCCCGCTGTGTCAATCCCCAAGCGGTAGTTGAAGAAGCCTAAGTCAGAACACCACAGAGACACCTGCACGTCCATGTTTATTGCTGTAGCGCTCCCAAAAGCTGGAAGATGGATGCAACCTAAATGTCCATCGACAGACAAAGAACTGTGGTACACACATATATACTGGGGTCTCATTCAGCCAGGAAGAAAATGTGACATTTGCAGGAAAGCAGAGGAAATGGAAATCACTCAAGAAAATTAAGCTATATTCAAAAGAATAGATTATCCCTTTTATTCTCTCATATGTGGGAATCTGGATTTAAACTTTATATACCGTATGTATACAGAGGGCTGTGTGTGTGTTCATCTGTGTGTGTGCTTGTGTGTGTTCGTGTGTGTGTATGCTTGTGTGTGTTCATGTGTTTGCTTGTGTGTGTGTTCATTTGTGTGTATATGCTGTGTGTGTTCATGTGTGTGTGCTTGTGTGTGTGTGTTCATGTGTGTGTATGCTTGTGTGTATGCTTGTGTGTTCGTGTGTGTGCTTGTGTGTGTGTTCATGTGTGTGCTCGTGTGTGTGCTTGTGTGTGTATGCTTGTGTGTTCGTGTGTGTGTATGCTTGTGTGTGTGTTCATTTGTGTGTATATGCTGTGTGTGTTCATGTGTGTGTATGCTTGTGTGTGTGTTCATGTGTGTGTGCTTGTGTGTGTGTGTTCATGTGTGTGTATGCTTGTGTGTGTTCATTTGTGTGTATATGCTGTGTGTGTTCATGTGTGTGTATGCTTGTGTGTGT
>NC_022028.1:53442319-53451217 GCF_000317375.1 Microtus ochrogaster | reverse complement strand
GAGACCAGCCTGGTCTACAGAGCTAGTTCCAGGACAGGCTCCAAAGCCACAGAGAAACCCTGTCTCGAAAGACATAAATAAATAAATAAATAAATAAATAAATAAATAAATAAGACTTATAGGGAGGGAGGGGGATCCTGGAGGAGTTGGAGGGGGATGTCTGAGGAATGAATATGATCAATATACATTGTATGTGTATCTGAAGTTAAAGGGGGGGGTGTGGCAGAGGACATGAGTTTGGGTCCCAGAACCCACTTACAGCATCCTGTAACTCCAGCCCCAGAGGATCCAACACCCTCTAGCCTCTGGGCGCCCCTGTGCACACAGCCAGAGCCACCACCCACGTGTATGCTTGTGTGGAACAGAAGGGAACTTAGAGTGCTGGCCTAAGCTATCCCTCCTGCCCCAATCCCTCTGCAGTCTCCTTCCTCACCTCAGTCGCAAGAACACCATGTCTACAGGGAGACACTCAGAGTTCCAGCGCCCCTTCCGCCTCGGGTGTCTGCAGGAGCCAGTCCCGAAACGTCGCCCACGGCAGGGGCCACAGCAGCTTGTAAGCAGCCTCCAGCATCAGCAGAGTCAGGAAGAGGACCAGGAAGGTGAGAAAGATCTTGTCCAGAGCACGCCGCAGGGGCCCCCGAGGAGGAGTGGGACCCTGGGCGAAAGCTAGGAACACATCCCCCTCCTCCACACTGCCCTCTTCCCCTGCCATCTTCACCACTGCGAGACAGCTGGCTGGCTCGGTGCCCGTTCAGAAGGCCTGGCTCAGCACTGCCAGGATTAAAGGGCGTGGCTATGATGACCCCGTACCTGATGCCTTTGACCCTAATTCCAGAACTCAGGTAGAAAGGAGAGAAAGGTTTTTGAATTTGGGGGCAATTTTTTATTTCTTTATAAGTTGGGTTTTTTGTTTTGTTTTGTTTTGTTTTTTTTCCGAGACAGGGTTTCTCTGTAGCTTTGAAGCCTGTCCTGGAACTAGCTCTGTAGACCAGGCTGGCCTCGAACTCACAGAGCTCTGCCTGCCTCTGCCTCCCGAGTACTGGGATTAAAGAAGTGCACCACTACCCCGGGTTTAAGTTTTACTGCGTGAGCATGCTCTCTCACTCCACCGTTCCCGGGGTCCAGGGATCGCTGCGTGAGCATGCTCTCTCACTCCTCCGTTCCCAGGGTCCAGGGATCATACTCGGAATCAGGCTGACACGAAAAGCACTTTTGCCTGCTGAGCTAGCTGTCTCCCTAGCCCAGGACAATTATTTGCTCTCCTAGCCTGATGTCACACTCTATGGTCACTAAATCCTGTCCAGCTTTACCGTATGTAACTCTGCCTTGGAAACTGAAGACTCTTAAACCGGAATGGACTGGCATCCTGGCCCCTAAATCCAAGCCTCAGTCTAGGGTCTCAGGGTGGAGGAGCCAGCAGCTGTGACAACAGGTTGGACGGGTGTGGCTTCTTCTAACCAGGAGAAGGGTGAAGGAAGGCTATCTCTAATCCAAGCAGGCTGGTTTCCTCCTGCTGGGTTTCTGTGGGTGGCCCTCAGATTGGGAAATTGAAACCTAAGGCGGTTGAGCGGTGCCTGAAATCCCAGCCTGCAGGATGCCGCCACAGGAGGGTCAGGATTGCTAAAGTCTAAGGTGAGTATGTTTGCATAGTCTCAAAACAAAATAAAACAGCAAACCATCTAAGTAATTAAATGAAAATAAGAGGCCGGGCGGTGGTGGCGCACACCTTTAATCCCAGCACTCGGGAGGCAGAGGCAGGCGGATCTCTGTGAGTTCAAGACCAGTCTGGTCTACAGAGTTAGTTCCAGGACAGGCTCCAAAGCCACAGAGAAACCCTGTCTCGAAAAAAACAAAACAAAACAAAAAGAAAACAAAAAACAAAAAAAAAAGAAAAGAAAAGAAAGAAAACAAGATAAGAAATCCTAAAAAACAAACAAACAAATGATCCCCTGACTTCTGGTCCTGGGGGGGGGGGATTTTAATTAGACTGAACACACTAAAGATATTTGTAAGAGGAGCTGTGATTGGTCTGATGATGAGTCTTGGGCCACCAAAGGAGGAGGGACGTTTGTGTTAGATTCTAAAGAGATCCTTATGAAGCTTGTCTTTGGAGCCTGTGAGTGCGGCTAGTGGGAGGACTTACAGGGAGCCCTCTGGCACGGAGAAGATGGCCACCAAGGACAATAGAGGCACCAAGCATCCATCCGAGGGCTCACGTTTTAGTCTCATGCCCAAGTCTGAGGAAGCAGGGTAGGTCTGAGGTAAGATAAAAGGGAGTTATGGGGACATGGGTCAAGAAAGGTGCCTTGTGCCAGGAGGCTGGTCAGGGTCTCAGCTGAGTGAGATTTCCAGCACGGTCAGCAGCTTGGAAGGACTTGACTTTCTCCATAGTTTTCTGTGTCTCTCCTGGAATCTCTGTGCAATCCTAGTGGGCCCTGGTTTGATTTTATCGTCTTAAACCCTGTCCAGGGCACCCCGTAGTCCCACTCGTTAAACTGATGGGAAGGTGCCCCACATGGTGGCATGGTGGCACCCACCGCTAAGCTCAGCATTGAGAGGCAGAGGCAGGCGGGTCTGTGTGGAAGTGAAGACCAGTGTGTGCAGAATCGAAACGTGTCCTCATTGTTTTGTTTTGGTTTTCTTTTTTGTTTTGTTTTGGTTTTCAAGAAGGGTTTCTCCGTGTAACTGTCCTGGCTCTCCTGTAGATCAGGCTGGCCTTGAACTCACAGAGATTGGCCTGCCTCTGCCTCCCAAGTGCTGGGGTTAAAGCGTGTGTCCTCACTGCCCGGCCCACTGCCCAGCTAGAATCAAAACGAACCTAATTTTAAGTTCTGATTTCTTTTTTTTTTTTTTTTCCTTTTTCAAGACAGGGTTTCTCGGGGGCTGGAGAGATGGCTCAGTGGTTTAGAGCACCGCCTGCTCTTCCAGAGGTCCTGAGTTCAATTCCCAGCAACCACATGGTGGCTCACAACCATCTGTAATGAGATCTGGTGCCCTCCTCTGGCGTGTGGGCATACATGGAGGCAGAATGTTGTATACATAATAAATAAATAAATCTTAAAAAAAAAAAAAGACAGGGTTTCTCTGTGGTTTTGGAGCCTGTCCTGGAACTAGCTCTTGTAGACCAGGCTGGTCTTGAACTCACAGAGATCCACCTGCCTCTGCCTCCCGAGTGCTGGGATTAAAAGTGTGTGCCACCATCGCCCGGCTGTAAATTCTGATTTCTGGGTTGTATCTCCTTCCTCTTTTTCTCTGTTCTCTTTTGTTTGTGTTTGTATTTGTCTCGAGACAGGGTTGCTCCCCACGCAGCCCATGCTTCCGGCTTTCACCGTGGCAGAGAAACAACCCTCGTGAGGCAAGAAGGCAGTTCGGCTGAATACAACCCCGTGGCAGATGTTGTTCAAACCCCTGGACTGGTTTATTTCCTGCATATTTAAGCAGAGCACAGTTTGGTGAACACTATCCTGATGATAATTAGCTCAGTTCCACTTTCACAACAAAGCTACATGCATCCCCTGGAGAAACAAAGTAAACCAAATAGGAAGAAATCTTGAAACTCTTTGTAAAATCAGATTCTGTAGATTGACTTAGAAAAATAAATTTACGATAAGGGTCTGTGGAGGATCCGGTGCCAGAAAGATCTTTAGTCACACATGCAGCGCCAAGCGTACTAGGCCAAAGGACAGTCCACTGCAGACTTCTGGGCAAACACAGGTATTTCACAGAACCGTGTGCACTTTAACATTCCGGGGTCCCCTGGTGCTTATCTGTGCGCACAAAGACTTCTGTGCCTCCTTTAATTCAGAGCAATCCCTCTGCCTCCTGAGCATCGGGATTAAGTATGCAGGGTACTGTGTGGTACTTTCAGTTTTATTTCTTGGAACAAGAGCTACAGATATTTTTCAAATGATAGTTGTTCTGTTGTCTAGTAGTTCATCCCTTAAACATGTAATGAATTTGGGTTGTTTTCTAGAAAGCCCTGGATTTAATACTTTGCAAGAAATCAGCTGGGGGGAGGATGAAGTCCACGGATCCCAACCCTGGAGAACTGGGGAGCCTCCACGAAGAAATTCAAGGTCAGCCTGGGACACTGGGGATCTTGTCTCAAATAAACAAGCAGGGTGGGGCCCCTCTTTGGCCCCAGCCCTCAGGAGGCTGAGGACTATCTGTGAATTGGAGGACAGCCTGGTTAACACAGAGTTTCAAAACAGCCAGAGCTACATAGTGAGATCTTGTCTCAAAAATTAAAATCAGAAAAGCAGCCATATTATCCCACTTTTTAAGATATCACTTCATATCTTAAAAATCAAACTTTTGGGGGGTGTGTGTGTGTTGTTATTGGGTTTTTGTTGTTGTTGTTGTTTTTTTTGTTTTGTTTTGTTTTTGGTAACCATTTCTCTGTGTAGCCCTGGTTGTCCTGGAACTCACTCTGTAGACCAGGCTGGCCTCAAACTCAGAGATCCACCTGCTTCTGTCACCCTAATGCTGGGATTAAAGACTTGCTCCACCACTACCCAGCAAAATCAAACATTTAAAGGTTGCCCCTGTCAAGTCCAAAGGTTACCTATTATTTCCCCGCCTCTAAAAGGGCAAGCCTCTATCCAAGTCTAAGCCCAGCTCAACCTGACTACAGGATTCCTGGCAGTTAGATAAAAGCCAGAATTCCTCAGGAACTTGTGAAACCAGCTGTCATCTGCCAAAAGAAAGACATTTTCCTTACCTGGCAGAAGGGACATATAGCTCTCCATTGACGTGTACCTGTGGCTGCACACTGAAGCCCATGCTGGCCCTGAGGTTCCCTCCATCCAATTCACACAAGTACTATTGTTCATTTCCAAACCCTGAGGGCTGGAAAGATGGCTCAGCAGTTAAGAGTACTGACTGCTTTTCCAGAGGTCCTGAGTTCAATTCCCAGCAACCACATGGTGGCTCCCAACCATCTGGAATGAGACCTGGTGCCCCGTGGCCCTTCTTACATCAGACGGCCATCCTTTATACCCTCTGCTCTTCTCCCTGCTCCCCATCCTCTCTCTCTATCCCTTGCCTATCTCGGTCTCCACTCTCTCCAGGGCTTCCACTTGTCCAGCTTGTTCCTGTTTCCCTCTGCTCTGGACTCTTCCAGATGCCCCTGCCCCCTCCCCCCCATGTCTACAATAAAAAAAACCTTCCCTAATATTGTAGCAGCCATGTTGGCAGTTTCCTAATTTCATCTCCTGGTCCTGAACACCCAAGAGGGGACAAATGGACCCCCTTCCCCAGGGCCTGGCCTTTCCTCGCTGAACCAAGCCCCTGATGTGACTCTGGAGGTATGGGCCATTTGTTTCTGATGGCCCAGAGCACTGGCTGCTCTTTCAAAGGACTGGGGTTCAATTCCCTGCACCCACATGGCAGTTCCTGACTGTCTGTGACTCCAGTTCCAGGGCATCTGGCATCCTCACACAGTATATGCATGCAGGCAAAACCTGACTGTACATCAAAACAATAAATCTTAAAAAAAGGTGGACTCACCGGGCGGTGGTGGCGCACGCCTTTAATCCCAGCACTCGGGAGGCAGAGGCAGGTGGATCTCTGTGAGTTCGAGACCAGCCTGGTCTACAAGAGCTAGTTCCAGGACAGGCTCCAAAGCCACAGAGAACCCTGTCTCGAAAAACCAAAAAAAAAAAAAAAAGGTGGACTCTGGGATGCTAGAGGAGCCAAGTCAGCTATCACCTCCCCTGTGTCCCTCTTCCTCCACCCCCAGGTCCAGGCCTGAGAGCTGTGGAGCTTGCACCATGATTCACCCCAAACGTAAGGCTCCGGAAAGAGAGGGGCGGGGAGCAGAAGGGCTTGGGGCCCAAAGAAACCTTAATGTTAATGGGTCCACGGTCCGGGAATCAGTCCAACTGACGGCGGCAGCTGTGGCTTCTGCTTCCCTGGCCCCTTCGTGGTGGATCCATTGTGTGATGCCAGCTACCTTCACAGCGTAGGAGTGGCGAGAATCGTCGTGTCGGGCCCGTTCCAAGCGGGTTTCAGTCCCCTTTGGCCACCTGCTCACTTGACCCAGATGGTATCATTGGACTCGAACAAGGGGACACTTGTGGTGGACATTGTTGGGTCCAGGGGGGTCGCGCAAAGATGAGAACACTACCAAGTCTAGTAAACCAGAAGCAAACTTTATTCCAGAAACCAGATCCCAGGAAAACCAGAAGCAAACTTAAAAAAAAAAACAAAAAACACTGTGGGGCCCAGAAGCTTATCAACTAGCTGAGACCACAGCCAGAGATGCGTTTGTTAGGCTATGGCAAAAGGCAGTTTCTGAACCCACTTTTTATAGTAGGGGCACTAAGCATTAGGTCTGAACGAAGGAATTTTTACGATCTTGCCCTGACCTGTGGGTCAGTCAAAGTAGACCCTAGGAGGGGAGTGGGTGCTAATGTCAATGGCTAACTAGGCAGCCATCATGAAATATGTTTCAGAGTAGATTACAGCGAAAGTCACTAATTGCAAGAAAACAGATATCTTTAGCAATTAGTCAGAAAAGGGACTGCTAGTAATACCAGGAGGTTAATAAATTGGAGTTGATTGGTTCTTAGGCTGGGAACTTAGAAAATAGCAGAAAGTTTTTCACACTACCTCAAGGTAAAGCTCAGATACCGACTGCCATACTTTACAACCTCCATTCTCAGAGCTCATTAGTCAAACCAGGTGTTTGCACCGTGGTCACTGTTTCTCCTGGTTCCTCCAGGCGGTGTGTACTGAAGCCCCATGCCTCCCCTATGATGGTGCCAGTTTCCATAACAGAGACAGTGCCTAACCCAGAGGTCACGCATCTCTGTCTCCTAAGGGTTAACTCAGTTCATCAAGGATGGCCAGGACACTACTCTCAGTGTGCAGAGAGAAACTCCGGCCTTGTAAATAGAACAGCCCATTGCAAAATGAAATGACCTAGGCTGATGGAGGCTTCCCAAGCATCCGAGAAAAATATCTCACTGTGAATGACTGATCCTTGATCTGCTGAGAAAGCTGCTGACAGTCTGTTCTTTCTCCTAGACTTGTAACTTTATATTTCTTTATTTCTACATTCTTATTTTCTTTCTTTCTTCCTTTCTTTCTTTCTTTCTTTCTTTCTTTCTTTCTTTCTTTCTTTCTTTCTTTCTTTCTTTCTTTATTATACATACAATATTCTGTCTGTGTGTATGTCTGCAGGCCAGAAGAGGGCACCAGACCTCATTACAGATGGTTGTGAGCCACCATGTGATTGCCGAGAATTGAACTCAGGACCTTTGGAAGAGCAGGCAATGCTCTTAACCACTGAGCCATCTCTCCAGCCCCCCATTCTTATTTTCTTATTCTTGGACTCTTCAGACATCTTTTCCCCATCTGAGACCTGGGTCAGGTAGATCACTTCTCTCTGGGTGAGTTCCTGGCTTGGGCCCAAACTGTCTCAGTTAAAGAAACTGCTGCAGCTCCGGTATACCTGCTTTCGTCTTTCGCCTCACAAGAGTCATGGGTGAGCACCTGAAGGCCATCCTCGGGGGCAAGAAGGTAGCAGGATTGATGGGCTCAGAGCGAACTTGAGGGTGGTCCAGGAGGAGAGCCTGGTTCTGGGCCACACAGGCACTGGACAACCATCTTTCTGTGCTCGAAGGAGGAGGAGGTCTCAACAGCATGGGGCGCTGTGAGTGTATGATCTTGACCAGATTTAACCTTTTTTTTTTTTTTTTTTCATCAGAATAGCTGGAGCGATGGCTCAGAGGTTAAGAGCACTGGCTACTCTTCTAGAGGTCCTGAGTTCAATTCCCAGCAACCACATGGTGGCTCACAACCATCCATAAGGAGATCTGGTGTCCTCTTCTGGGCTGCAGGGATACATGCTGGCAGAACACTGCATACATAATAAATAAATAAATAATTTATTTAAAAAAAAAAGAATAGCAGTAGCTGCCACAGCTCTTACATAGGTGAGCCATCCTGTGGCTACAGGGTCCAACTGTTTGGACGGGTATGTCACAGGGCATAACCACGGCCAGCAAGTTTGAGTTAAAACCTCTTTTGTCACCAGGTGGTGGTGGCACATGTCTTTAATCCCAGCATGTGGGAGGCAGAGGCTGGCAGATCTCTGTGAGTTCAAGACCAGCCTGGTCTACAGAGCGAGTTCCAGGACAGGCTCTAAAGCTACCCAGAGAAGCTCTGTTTAGGATGGAGGCACCTTTTGTCTTGTTTCACGGTCAAACAGACGGCAGGGTTCTGAGACACCCAGAAATGCACAGGCTGACAGTGAAGTCAGAGCTGTTTTCGAAGCTGCAGGTGCCTTCTGTGTGGTCTCAGCCCTATTAGGGGCTCAGTGCCCCCTCTGTGCTATTATGTAGAGGCCTTGCTGCTTCCACAAACTCCGGTGGTCAGAGACAGCAGTATCCATCCAGCTGTTTGTAGGAACTCTCCAGCCAGTCTCTTAGTCTTTGGAAGCGGGATCTGAAGATGGTGGCAATCCAGCTCTGAAACAGGCCCCTAGAGCCTCCCTTAGGCTGGTAGCCAAGCTAGGTAGCCTCCGATGTCCAAAGCTGGGCTTTCTTAGTCGACATTCTGTAGCCAAAGGCCTGTAAATCTTGCAGCGGCCCCTCAGTCGCCCCTTTAGAATCTGTTTTCCTGAGGAGCCCCCAGTAGAGAGCAGGAGGTCAGTTCCTAATGTCTTATCTAGCAGGTTTGCAGAACTGTGGAATCTTGGGGGCAGTCTGGTCCAGACGTGTTGTTGCCCTCTGTAAACTCCCTCTGGGCCTGTCTATTTAAAAGCAAAGAGGGGTGGCAAACCTCTGCCAATGCAAGGCTGAAGAACACATCTTTCAGGTCCAAAACAGTGTACATCTGTTCTGCAAGAACCAGACTCATGAAAACCAGAGTTCCCAGCCAAGTGGTGGTGGC
>NC_022028.1:53439429-53441294 GCF_000317375.1 Microtus ochrogaster | reverse complement strand
GGTTGTGAGCCACCATGTGGTTGGTGGGAATTGAACTCAGGACCTTTGGAAGAGCAGGCAATGCTCTTAACCACTGAGCCATCTCCCCAGCCCCTGATTATCTACTTTTTTCAAAAAAGTGGTGGGTTTTGTTTTCCTCTTATGCAGATCAATGGTTGAAGTGAAGACATAGATCGTCAAAGAGGAGGTAGTGGAACTTTTTTCCCCTTCTCTGGGACTGCTTAGAGCCCGCAGGGAAAGAGGGAATGCACCTCAGGGAACTCATTCCCCCTCCATGTGTGAATTTTGCTTAGATGGCAGGGGACCCTGGTTGAGAGATTCCGTCCCTCCTAGACACCACACAGGGACCAGGACTGATCTGGGATGATCTGGGGGCTGTGAGTGTGTGTGCCAGCTGGGGTGGGGGCCAAGTGACTCCAAGGGGCTTCACGTGGGACAGGGGGCTCTGGCTGACGCTGACACACACACACACACACACACACACACACACACACACACGGGAATCCAGTGACATCTCACACAGATCCCAGACACTACAACAGCTGCCATGTCCAACTTCCCCTATGTGTCTAAACAGAAGGTAACTTGACCAAACTGACTTCTGGAGGTGACTAAATAGAAGGTAACTTGACCAGACTGACTTCTGGAGGTGACAGACCAACAACTTTGTTTCTTCTGGAGTGGAGGTGTCTGACTTCGCCGTTAGGCAGAGAATGATCAAAGAGAGCCCTGGGGCCCTGGAATACCTCATGCCCTCAGAGTTCCCTGACCCCACACTCTGCCTTAGTCTGAGGGCTCTGAGACTCCTGGTGTCTTGAGGTCTGGTCTCTGGGGATCTCGGTGGGACCTTCAGAAAGGTTGTGAAGTTTCCAGCAGAGAAGTCTGCTTGGACACAGGTTTAAGTCACTAAGGAGTCGTTTTTTAGTGGGCCGGTGACTACACTGGGTGCTTAGGATCCCAGTACGGCATGGAGCCTTTCTTAGGGTCTTCCGGGTTGACACACTTTAGGCAGCAAGAACAGTTAGCCAGGGATGGAACTATAGAAACCAAAAAGCAAGGCCCGTGCATTTAGAGACTTTCCCAAACTATGGGCTTTGATGGGTGTGGTCTGTGCTTTTTCATTTTGGCAGGTGCTTCTGTCTACGTGCTTGCTGAGTTTTACAGCCTGAATGGTACTTCCATCATGGAGTCAGTTGTGCTAAGATCTGCGGCCCTGTTACACATGTCAAAGTCCACACAAGAGGGGGATTGGAGAGATGCCTCAGTGATGAAGAGCATTGACTGCTCTTCCAGAGGACCTGGGTTCAATCCCCAGCACCCACATGGCAGCTCACAATTGTCTGTATCTGACACCATACAATCTACATAAAGATAAACTGAAGAAAAAAGACCACACTAGAGTACCCCTCTTTAAACTCTCCCTCCCAGTTGCGCATCCTGCTCCTTCTCCTTGTGACCCAGCTGTTCTCAGCATGTGCCTGCTGTTCTTGCTGCTTTCTCTAGTCCGTGTCCACTGATCCTCTCCCGTCTCTCACCGACAGGCCTGGTCGTGTCCTGTCTGCTGGCCAAGATCAGTCCACTTTTCTCTCTTTCCCTCTCTGTCCCAGACTTCCAGATTCCTCTGTACGGTTGTTTTCTCTGTCTGTAATAACACCCTTCCCGTGCTATGGAGTGATCATGTCGTCGTCAGTTAACACATTTGGTGCTGAACAGCTGGGAAGGACACAAAGGGACCCCTTTCCTGGGGGCCTGGATGCTCCGAACTGAACCAAGGTGCTGTTGTGGCTGTCCCTAGGTATGGGTCATTTGTTCCTGCTGGGTTTTGTCACCCACCCACCATATCTGTGGTCCGAATTTTTTTTTTT
>NC_022028.1:53435673-53438880 GCF_000317375.1 Microtus ochrogaster | reverse complement strand
GCCT
Source organism: Microtus ochrogaster (assembly GCF_000317375.1). Taxonomy (NCBI): domain Eukaryota; kingdom Metazoa; phylum Chordata; class Mammalia; order Rodentia; family Cricetidae; genus Microtus; species Microtus ochrogaster. The sequence goes on along the minus strand of NC_022028.1, from coordinate 53,438,876 downwards.
GCTCTGGCATGGTTGTCAGGTAGGTGTCACCTTGGAGCTGTCTGCTGGCTCTGGGAGCCAGGTAGCTTCTCTCACCCCACTGAGCACCTATCACACAGGAAGGGGCACCTCCTTTGTGATTTGGGACATTTCTCGATGGCAAGTCTCTCAGTCCACTTGGGGACACCCAGGATTGAAATTCTTGCTACCAGGACCCCTCTTTCTTCCATCCTTGCTCTCCCTGCCCACCTGCAACCCCCTTTCCTAAAGTCTCTCTCTTGGCTCTCTCCCCGCCCGTCCCTCAGCTTGCCCCTGCAGCTTGCACTGCCCCTCTTCTTCCTGCTGGAGCCTCCTCATCTCTCTCCTCAGACTCAGCTTTCTTTCTTTTTTTAAAAAATATTTATTTATTTATTATGTATACAATATTCTGTCTGTGTGTAAGCCTGAAGGCCAGAAGAGCGCGCCAGACCTCTTTACAGATGGTTGTGAGCCATCTTGTGGTTGCTGGGAATTGAACTCTGGACCTTTGGAAGAGCAGGCAATGTTCTTAACCACTGAGCCATCTCTCCAGCCCCCAGACTCGGCTTTCTTTAAAGCCTCACTGTTTCACCACTTGGCCTCAGTGCAGCTCGGTGGCCAAAGATGGCACCCACGATTTCCAACTCCTCATAGATCTGACAACCTCTACCACGGTACAAACAGGCAGCCCCCAGAGCCTCACCACTAAACTTCCCCTACTCTCCACTCACAAACTCTCGCGGACATCTCTGAGCCTTCCTGCTCTCTGCTTGCTCTAGGCTCTCCCTCTGACCACTATCTGCCTGCTGGTGGTGGCGCACACCTTTAATCCTAGCACTCAGGAAGCAGAGGCAGGAGGATCTCTGTGAGTTCGAGGCCAGCCTGGTCTACAGAGCGAGTTCCAGAACAGTCAAGGCTACATTGAAAAACCCTGTCTCAAAAACAGCAAAACCAAAGAGGTAAAATATAAACCGCTCCCAATAGAGATCAGGACCGCTCCTCCCACACTCCTTTTCTGTTGTTGTTGTTGTTTTAACTATCTAGGGTACCCCCCTCTCTTACATCTCTGAAATTTTTGCTATAGTGTAACTTTAGCTCAAGATTTGTAAGACCACTGTATAAAGTTTCTGTATCTCAGAATTTGTAAGTTCACTGGGTATGGTTAAAATCTGTAACAAATGTGGCTTAAACTTGTAACAGAGGGGTGATAGTTAAAAATATACAGTATGCTCATATGCAACTTGGTTTTCACTCTTGTTTAGGAAAATACAATTTGTTGTTTGTTTTGCTTTTCTTGTTTTTTTGCAACAGGGTTTCTCTGTAGCTTTGGAGCCTGTCCTGGCTTGCTGGTGTAGTACAAACCAACTGAGACAGGGCCATAGACTTCTAGGTCCTGCCGAGCCCTGTTTATCATTGCATCTACTTTTTAGACTAGGGGGTTGACAGCAAGTCTCCAAATAAGTCTCCAAAATGTTTTGGATTAGGATGGATTTTTATATGATGACCTTTGTCCTGAGAGGAAAAAAGCAAAACAAAACACAGATGAGAACAAAAGCATGAGTAAGATTTATGAAAAATATGACTTAAAAACAATGTATGTGGGGCTGGGGAGATGGCTCCAAGGTTAAGAGCACTGGCTGCTCTTCCAGAGGTCCTGAGTTCAATTCCCAGCAATCACATGGTGGCTCACAACCATCTGTAAATGGGATCTGGTGCCCTCTTCTGGTCTGCAGGTGTACGTGCAGGACATCCCTACATAAATATATATGTGTATGTGTGTGTGTGTATGTGTGTGTGTATATATATATGAATAAAACAAACAAACAAAGGTTTATGTTTATAAATTTCCAAGGTTACACAGGTCTACTCAGCTACAGAAACTGACTTAGAGGTGTGGGTCTAACCACTTACGCTTTTCCTAACTGTTCAACATCAGGCTGCTGATATTGTTTTTAGATAAAGAACATGATAAGTACAGTTTATGAATTCCTGAGTTCCGTTCTGGCTAGCAAAAACTGACTTAAAATTGTATGCCTAGCCTCTTTGTCTTTGCTAACTTTGTTAAACTTTAAAAATTGGACTGGGCAGTGGTGGCGCACGCCTTTAATCCCAGCACTAGGGAGACGAGGCAGGCGGATCTCTGTGAGTTCAAGGACAGTCTGGTCTACAAAGCGAGTTCCAGAACAGCCAGGAGTACGCAGAGAAATCCTGTCTCAAAGATAAATAAATAAATGAATAAATCAGGTACACTTAATAGGTTAGACGACAGCCTTCAAACCCCTCAGAGAAATCTTCTGGATGTGCATTTAAGATGTTTAAAGCAAAGGGTAGACAAAATACCCGTTTCTGGTAGCAAGCAGCTGAGGCAGTTTTCAAAGAAGATGGGCAGCAATTGACTTCACCTGGAGCTTGCTTCAGGCGTAGGAACACTGACCGCAGGGCAAAGAACTGCCCCGTTCCTTTCCTGCTAGCAGGGCCCTGGTCAAACTAAGGAGACTGTTGGGTTGACTGTCCTACTCGGCCTCACCAAGATGGGTTAGTTCTCCAAAGTTCTTCCTCCAGAGAAAAGTCTCTTAGCCCTTCTTGGTCCGGCTGCCAAAGGCCGACGCTGCCCAGTGTGACAGCTGAAGGCTGACCTCTGCCCCCGACAAACCGTCCAGAGATTCACTGTGGAGGATTGCAGGCTAGCTGTGGGTAAGCCTCTCTCATTCGAACTGATACAGAGGCCATTTGGTTTATACTTCCTGCTCTAATGTATCCTTCTGGATACCTGTGACTGTGTCGACAGGGGAGCTCTAGCGTCAGCGGACAATTTAGCGGCAGCAAGGCCACCAGATCCAGCCCCTCCCCAAAGGCTGCAGCTGCCAGGTCAGCCCATTGCATATGGAAAAACTCACCAACATGTTTACCTTGCTGTCAGGCTTCATGCTAAGAAAGATAAACTCAAAAAGCAGGTTTCAATAAAAGATAAATTCAGACCTGGCAGAGGCAGACCTATCATTGTGAGTTCCAAGCCAGCCTGGTCTACAAGAGCTAGTCCCAGGACAGCTAGGATAGAAACCCTGTCTCGGAAAAAAAAAAAAAAATTCAGATCACTGGGCAGGGGTTTACAACTTGATATAAAGAAACACACTATTTATTTATCTGAGAAAGGGTCTCTCTCTCTCTCTCTCTCTCTCTCTCTCTCTCTCTCTCTCTCTCTCTCT
>NC_022028.1:53430670-53435573 GCF_000317375.1 Microtus ochrogaster | reverse complement strand
GGTCTCTCTCTCTCTCTCTCTCTCTCTCTCTCTCTCTCTCTCTCTCTCTCTCTCTGTTAAGGATATGATCTTCTGGGTATGTGCCTGTGTGCATGCATATGTTTGTGGAAGCCAGAGGATGATGTCTAGTGACTTCCTCAATTGCTGTCCACTTAGTTTTTTGTTTTTTGATTTTTCAAGACAGGGTTTCTCTGTAGCTTTGGAACCTATCTTGGAACTAACTCTTGTACTGGCCTTGAACTCACAGAGACCTGCTTCCCGAGTGCTGGGGTTGAAGGCGCGTGCCACCACTGCCCAGCGTACCTCGTTTTTTGAGATGACCTCTTCCTAGACCTGGAGCTCATTGATGCAGTGAGGCTGGCTAGCCGTGAGCTCAAGGGATCCTCTTATCTCTACCTTGTCAGTACCAGGATGTAGGCTTCACCTGTCGCTCCAGCATTTTATGTAGTGCTGGAGAACCAAAGTCAGGTCCTCTTGCTTGTATGCCAGGCACTTTGCTGACTGAACCATCTCCTTAGCCCCAGCCTTTTAATTTCTCTGTGCTATTTGCCTAGAGGCTTTCTCTCTCTCTCTCTCTCTCTCTCTCTCTCTCTCTCCAGAGAGCCCTGGCTGTCTTGAAATTCACTATGCGGACCAGATTGGCTTTACAGAGATCCGCTCAGCCTCCCGAGTGCTGGGATTAAAGGCGTGCGCCACCACCGCCCGGCTTACGACCATATTGCATGATATCTCACACTGCAAGAGTCTCGTATTCTGATTGCTCGCCTTCTCGTGCTTTCTCTTATTCCTTTTCTCGTACGCTGGCGATTGAACTCAGGGTCTCAGCACTCTAGATAAACGCTACACCTGTTGTCATACCGCCAGACCTCCACTTTTTTCTTCTGCGCCAGCAAAGCAGCTCCCGCTTTTCGGACCTGAGCGACCCGGCTGCAGCGTTTCGGGTCCAGAGGGTAGGCGATGAGGAGTGCATTTCCCGCACAGTCCGCTGGGTGGCACTCGCTCCTCCCCGGCGCTGCGGGGGGCGCCTTTGCACATGCGCGTTGCCATCCGTCCCCGCAGACCCCTCCCCTGCCGGACCCCTCCACACACGCGCACGTCTGACGTAATCCAGCGGAAGTGCAGCGCGCTCCGCGTCCAGGAGGGGAGGGGCCAGGAAAAGCGGATACGGAAGTGGAATCCCAGGGTCCCGTTCCCCGGCGCCGAGGTGACGGGAACTAGAACCGCCGAGAGGGCGGAGCCCCGCAGGCGGAGGGTGCTGTGATTGGTTCGCGGCCGTGTCGCCGGCGCGGATTGGCCCCTTCGGACTGAGCGGTGAGTCCACAGCGCGGCGGTTTGAAATTCAAAAGTGGCGGGTGTGGCAGGTGGCCCGGTTGCAGGCCCCTTTGTCGCTCGGGCTGCGTCTCACGAGCCCGTGAGAGGACGCAGGTCCCGGGGCGCCGTCCCCCTGTTCTCTTCCTTTGCATCCAGTCCTGTGCGGACCGAAATGAACATGCAGGCGCAGGTGAGTGCTGCGGAGGCGCCTTGGGGACAGGCCCGGGGCATGCTTGCCCGGCTGCCAGGGGAGGGCCGTACGGTCTCGGACGTACACTGGGACGGCCGAGGCCGTGCAGGCGACAGGCAGCGAGACGCCCAAGACGGTCGCTTTGATGTTGGCCCGCCACCCCCGTCGTGCTTGCGCTTAGCTATCTCCAGCATTTTCCATTTCGAATTGTCAAGCGGATCCGACGCGTTTCTGCCTCTCGGTTCTTTACAGATAGCCTTGTGGGAGAAGCGAGGGTTCCGAGAGGCCTTGTCCCTTGTCCCAAGGCACATCTCTGCCGGTGCTCTGTTGTGTTGATTCTCATTGCTGCTGGATCAGGGTGGCGGAAGGGAGAGGAGATATGCGGCGATCTATATAAAGGACTTACTATTCTCTCATCTCTTTCTTTTGCCCAATGAGACTTTTTGAATACTTTATGGGTATCCCGCTCCTCTCACACCCATCTAAGGTGTATGTGTTGCAATTAACGTTCTGAACTCTAGTGACAGGAAATGCCAGCCTGCATTCTTTGCTTACTATATTTCAGCTTAGATTGATCCACAGTCAGCATTCAACTTGGAGAGACTTTCTGGTACACTCAGCCAAAAAGGAGACACTGTGACAGGTGACCATAAAAATGCCAGAGGTTTCTCGGATCTGTTGATGCAACACTTGCAGATCATCTTCTGCATGCCCTGCACAGCTGTACTTATGTGGGAGACAGCCACCAGCCACCACTGAGCTGATCTTCACTGGGGAGGCAGAATTCAGTAAGCTGTGTAACTCTGTAGGAAGGCTGTGAATGCCGGCTGAGAAAGGGTTCAGGCGAATTCAGGGGAAGAAAGCGAGGAGGAGGAGGAGGAGGAGGAGGAGGACTGATGCTCTCTGGGGGACTAAAGGCTGGAAGGAGGAGCTTGGTGCTGCGGTGCTAGGCAAGCACCCAGGAACCCTTAATCCAAAAACCCGCCTGCCAAAAGCAACAAGACCTTTCTGAGGTCAACGGGAAGAGGCTAAGACAGGGTTTGAGTGAGTTGCAGGCCAGCTATACACTCACTGTCTCAACAAATGAAGAAAAGAAACATGTTATGAAATCATGAAGCTGCTTGCTCTGTAACCAGGCTAGTCCAGAACTCTGTGCCTCTGCTCCCCAAGTGCTGGGATTAAAAACATGTACCACCGCTGCCCGGCTTGAGGATGGCAGTGTGGGGGACGATGGAAGTGAAATTTGTTTAGAAGATATAATTGAATGCAATGACTGTCCCGGATCAGTGGTTCTCAGCCTTCCTAATGCTGTGACCCTTTAATACAGTTCCTCATGCTGTGCTGACCCCACAAGGAAAACCATTAGCTGTAGTTTTGCTATGCCCCTGTGAAGGAGCGACCCGTAGGTGGAGAAACCCTGCTCTGGATACCGTTTTTCAGAAATTTTGCTCCAAAGAGCAGGGCAGTGAGTGTAATGCAGTATCTGCCAGGGAGCGCTGTGGAGAGAGGAGCTTTGGGGGGGTTGGAGGAAATTGTAGTGTCTGCTGTACACTGATTGTATGCTTGAGCAGAGTGGAAAACTTCCATCTAGGATCTTCTGGAGAGAAAGGGTTGAGTGTGTCTCCTTGTAATGAATGTTAAATGCTTCTGAGAGTCGATCACTGCCTCTGCCTTTATAGAAGGGAGAGAAATACCGTTTATAGTGCTTGGAGGTGTCCACAATAAATAAGTCACTGGAGGACAAAAACCAAGCCCCAAAGGTAATGCTTTTCATCAGCAATAAGGTTGTTTGTTTGTTTGAAAAAGGGCCTTAGCCATGTTGCTCTGGCTGGTCTAGAACTGACTATGTGATCAGACTGGCTTCAAACTCAGAGATGCACTTGCTGTGCCACCAAAGTGTTTGGTCGCTATGCCTGACTTTTTTTTGGAGGGGGGGAAATGGGGGATGTCACTTTCTTTGTAGAAAGATATGGGAACCATGTTAGCATCATCTTTTTTTTTTTTAAAGATTTATTTATTATGTATACAACATTCCTTCCATGTATGCTTGCATGCCAGAAGAGGGCACCAGACCCCATTACAGATGGCTATGAGCCACCATGTGGTTGCTGAGAATTGAACTCAGGACCTCTGGAAGAGCAGTCAGTGCTCTTAACCTCTGAGCCATCTCTCCAGCCCTGGCATCATCTTTTAGACATCACTGTCAGGGGTGTCTAACCTCTTTGACATTGTGGTATACCGCTGTCATCTACACACGTGTTCGTGTTCCACCTTGTTCATGGCTTAGCCTGATGTGCACATGGCTTGTAGATACTACTCAATCATTAGATAGTATGTGGCAGTTAATGGAAATTGGGAAAGAGATCCAACAAAAACCTACCACTGGCAGGGCAACGATAGCGCACGCCCGAAGGCAGAGGCGGGCGGATCTCCGTGAGTTCAAGGCCAACCTGGTCTATAAGAGCTAGTGCCAGGACAGGCTTTTCAAGGATAGCCCACCGCCCCCAACCCGTGTAGCTGAGGCTGACCTGGGTTTTATGTACTGAAGATTGCTGGCCAGGACAGCTTTTAACACCTCTGCACAAAGTCAGCTGAAGTGCACAGTAGCTGAGGGAGACGGCCATAGCGGGCCCATGTCTGTGTGCATCACCATACAATTCAAATTGTGGTGCGGCTATCAGCTTGTAAGTTTATCCTAGCAAAGCAAAGCTGTGTATTAAGTCTTGTGGGGGTGGGGGACACGTGTGCCATGCGTTCTTGCAGAGGTCAGGTGGAGAACAACTTTCTGGGTGCTGAACTTAGGTGTCACGTTTGGCAGCCAGTGCCCTTACCTCTGAACTACCTTGCTGGTCTCTTTCTGTTTTTGTGCAGGAGACTGAGCGGCTCTTGCTGCACACAGTACTCAGGGGCTATTCCCAAAGTCTTTTGTCTTTTTTCCAGCTCTGGTAAACACAGCCAAGCTAAGTTGCCTAGACCAGCCTTGAGCTTGACCTCTTTCCCTTCTCAGGTAACTGGAACCACAGGCACCTGCTGCACCTGCAAAGATTCTTTTCCTGAAGCCAGACCAAGCCAGCTTGGTTCGTTAGGCTTTGTAATGTGTGCGTTAGGCTTTGTAATGTGTGCGGGAGTTTGAGGCGGTTCACATTCTGTGCCATCACAACTCATTCTTGCAGGACTCCACTGTGATGACCTGCAGGTGTCATTAAATGTTTTAGTTCTTCTCCTGCATTAAGTTCACTACTAGGTGAACTGACTAGTTCCCCACACTGTCAGCGACACCTGGACAGCCAGGGCTTATGTAGTCAGAACCCCTCTCCAGGTTTCATTGCGCTTTCCAGATTCGCTTTTTTTCCCCCCCAGACAGGGTTCTCTGTAGTTTTGGAGCTTGTCCTGGAACTAGAT
>NC_022028.1:53421444-53430521 GCF_000317375.1 Microtus ochrogaster | reverse complement strand
CATCACCACCCGGCTGGAACTAGATCTTGTAGACCAGGCTGGCCTCGAACTCACGGAGATCCGCCTGCCTCTGCCTCCCAAGTGCTGGGATTAAAGGCGTATGCCACCACCGCCCACCAGATTCACCCTTTATGTGTTGAAATCAACATATCTGTCCTCAGGGGCTCAGTTACTGTATATACTTTCTGTCCATCTGGTTGACGCCCCAGGCTCAGCCATTATACAAGCGATTTGGGTTTGGGGCAGACTACAGATTCTGGCCAGTGGGCTGGCTAATTCTCAGTTCCCCCCAAAACCTTCAGGTTTCTGCTCAACACCCAGCTCCCGCTCCAGAGCAATAGTTAAAAACAATTGAACTGAATCAGACCTTCCTCCGCTGTTGTAATGAACTGTAGTTGGCACGCTGGAGTTAGCTTAGACTACCTTAGCTCCTGCGCACCCAAACCCAGCCAGTTCCTAATCACACCAACACTGGCTTCCGCCAGCTTTGTTAATGCTCACCTGCTTTTCCCCAGGGACTTGTGTTCAGTGCTCAGACCCTGGAAACAGTCTCACTGAGTCCCATCAGCGTGCAGCCCTGGTACCCAAAGGCATCCTTTGCGCTTAGTCACTAGGTGATGCATCTAGTGATGCAGTGAGTTAGGTTCTGTCCCAGGCACTCAGTACGATTCAAGAGTTTGGCAGTTACCCTAGAAAATATGCACAGAGAAGGCACGGACTTGGGGTGCACCATTCCTCTGTGTCTGCCAGAAGGCAGATGTTCGCAGCCCCTGTGGATGGATAATACAGTCTCTGCATGGGATGCTAGGCATCTTCTCTCTCCTACCTCTATTCGTTTTTGTTCTCCCCACAAGATCTTGTTTGCAATCCAGCCAAGCCAGCCTCCAACTTATGACCCTATTGTCCCAGTCTCCTGAGTGCTAGGCAGAGAGTGTTCCTACGTGTGATCCACAGTTCAGTTCTCCTGACTCCAGATCCTCACAGTGCCTCTTCCCCTGAGCGTCCAGACTTGTCATCACAACACCTGCCAGCAGTTCCTTCCCTCTGGCAGGCTTCCTCCTCCCTTTCTGGTGTCCCATTGATCTGAACAGGACATGTACCCAAACTGTTCATCCTTGAGACTGTGTCCGACTGTACCTGGTGAGAGGTAGGGCGCTTGTTGCCAAGCTTGACCACCTGAATTGGATCCTGAGAACATGTGTGGTGGAAACTTTATTATTATTATTTTATTCCATATTTATTGAGCTCTACATTTTTCTCTGCTCCCCTCCCTGCCTCTCCCCTTCCTCCTCCAATCCTCCCCCAAGGTCCCCATGCTCCCAGTTCACTCATGAGAGATCTTGTATTTTTCTTTTTTCTTTTTTTTTTTTTGGTTTTTCGAGATAGGGTTTCTCTGTGGCTTTGGAGCCTGTCCTGGAACTAACTCTGTAGACCAGGCTGGTCTCGAACTCACAGAGATCCACCTGCCTCTGCCTCCCGAGTGCTGGGATTAAAGGCGTGCGCCACCACCGCCCAGTGAGATCTTGTATTTTTCTACTTTCTACTTCCCATGTAGATTAGATCTATGTAAGTCTCTCTTAGTGTCCGCATTGTTGTCTAAGTTCTCTGGGATTGTGGTTTGTAGGCTGGCTTTCTTTGCTTTATGTTTAAAAACCACCTATAAGCAAGTACATGTGATAATTGTCTTTCTGTGTCTGGGTTACCTCACTCAAAATAATGTTTTCTAGCTCCATCCATTTTCGTGCAAAATTCATGCTGTCATTATTTTCTGCTGTGTAATACTCCATTGTGTAAATGTACCATATTTTTTTTTTTAGCCATTCTTTGAGGGGAGGGCATTGAGGTTGTTTCCAGGTTCTGGCTATGACAAACAAAGCTGTTATGAACATAGTTGAGCGTCCTTGTAACACGATTGAGCATCCTTTGGATGTGTACACAAAAGTGGTATTATTGGGTCTTGAGGAAGGTTGTTTCCTAATTTTCTGAGAAATCTCCACACTGACATCCAAAGGGTTGTGCCAGCTTGCATTCCCACCAGCAATGCAGAAGTGTTCCCTTTTCCCCACAACCTCTCCAGCATAAGTTGTCATTAGTGTTTTTGATTTTGGCCATTCTTACAGGTGTAAGATGGAATCTCAGAGTTGTTTTGATTTGCATTTCTCTGATGACTAAGGATGTTAAATATTTCCTTAAGTGTATTTCAGCCATTTTAGATTCCTCTGTTGAGAGTTCTCTGTTTAGGTCTGTACTCCATTTTTTAAATTGGATTATGTGATCTTTTGGTGACCAATTTCTTGGGTTCTTTGTATATTTTGGAGATCAGACCACTGTCTGATATGGGGTTAGTGAAAATCTTTTCTCATTCTGTAGGTTGTCATTTTGTCTTGTTGACCATGTTCTTTGCTTTACAGAAGCTTTTCAGTTTCAGGAGGTCCCATTTTTTCATTATTTCTCTCTGTCTGTGCTGCTGGGGTTCTATTTAGGAAGTGGTTCCCTGTGCCAATGCGTTCAAGTGTACTTCCCACTTTCTCTTCTATGAAGTTCAGTGTGGCTGGCTTATGTTGAGGTCTTTGATCCATCTGGACTTGAGTGGTGGAAACTTAACTAGGGAACTGTCTTGATTTCTGTTGATGTGGGAAGACTGCATTATGGGTGGCACCATCATTGGACAGGTGGTGATATATAAGGCCACGGATGTATAGAGAGCAAGCTGAGGGGCTGGTGAGATGGCTTAGCACACTTGGCTTGCAGAGGACCTGAGTTCAATTCCTACCATCCACATGGTGGCTAACAGCAGTCTGAGGGGTCTAACAACCTCCACTAGTTGGTGTCTGCCTTCCCCCGTTTGCAGAATTAAGTAGTTGATAGTGGTGCCTAGAGAGGACGCATTTAAAATGGCACTCTGTAAACAGCCTGCTCCTCCTGACAAGGGGCCCTCTCCTTTACTGTATGGTCCCAGCTTTAACTAGAAAGGCCTGCTGGCTTCCTGGCTGTACTGTGTGCTAGTCTGTCTTCCAGGATATCGTTCTGTATCTGTGGCACCTCCCTCTAGCTCCCCCTGCAGGTAGCCCCACTCCTCGTATGCTCACCATCCCTTTGCACCACTGTGTAACTGGCATACAGCCCAACTCAGTTAATGCTTGCTGATAGTCAATAATGAAAATTAAGGTTGGGGGGCTCCAAAAAAGAAAAGTTTGTGGGCTTTGACCCTGTCTTTTGTTTTGATTTTCTAGAATAGAGTTTCTCTGCCTAGTCCTGGCAGTCCTGGAACTCGTTCTGTAGACCAAGCTGGCCTCAGATTCAGAGAACCGCCTGCCTCTGCCTCCCATGTGCCATCATGCCCAGCTTGGTCCTGGTTTAAGAGCCTCTTTTTCTAACAGAGACCCCCTTTGTTGGAAGTGAAGAGGAACTTCGAGCTGAAGACAACCCTGGTCAAGGCTTCCTCCCGACTGCCCCTTCCAGGAAGCAAACTCAAGAGGGGTCCTGAGCAGATGGAGGATGCCTTGGAACCTGCGAAGGTGAGATGTATTTGGAGAGCAGAGAGTAAGAAAGAGGTGGGAGGGACAAGGACAGGTCACTGTGGAACCCCATCCTTATCTCTCCCCAGAAACGGACACGAGGCCTGGGTGCAGTGACTAAAATTGACACATCCCGCCCCAGAGGACCAGTGCTCAGCACAGTGTCACAGACACAGGGCCCTACTGCAGGTGAGTTCTGGGTGGGTTGGACCAAGAGTGAGGCATGAACCGCTCTCTTTTTTCTTCCAAATTTTATCTAGTTTGAGTCAATACTAACTTTTCACTTGGCTCAGAATTTCAAAGGCACAAAGGTTGTTAAGTGAAGTTCTTCTCCGAAGTCTAGCTCTTCATGGGTAGCCGTTCTGCTTGGGAGTCTGGGGAGACACGCTGTGAACGCAGACACGAAGAGTAGCAGCTACTGCGTGCATCACTCTGCCTACTCTTTACTGACTGAGCTTTGATAATAGTGAGTTGTGTCTGGTCCTACAAGGAACATTAGGAGCTGGCTGGAGACTCGCAGAACAAGGAGAGTTCTCTCTAGCCCTGGAGATACGTATCTGTATGCTACCCAAGAGTGGGCTGTAGCCGTATTGAAGAGTTCCACAATAGCCCAGAATGGAGGATAGCAATAGCAAAGGTTTATTTACCTGGGGACAAACTCACAGTAAGAGCAGCAATCCGCAGTCCTCCGTGTGCACTGGGAATGAGACCAGAATCCAGCAGAAAGGGGCTGCACAGTTTTCATCTGCACTAGAGTACGTGAGCCCGTGCCCACCATGGGCCGGTGTCTGGCAGGCTGTTGTCTGATGGAGTCCCACAGCAGTGGGTGTTGTACTTTTTCCTCTCTTGCATCCTTGGACAGCTCAGAAAGGCCCTAAGAAGACAGGACCTCGTGGTTGTGCTACTGTTGCTTCAGGTAATAGTGCTTAAGGTGGGGCTGACCAGGGGTTTGGGTCCCTGTGAGGGAGAGTGGCTGCTGAGGAACTCTGGTCCTGCAAGTCTTTCCTGTAGGGGAGGGGTGGTGTTGGGAAGCAAGTCAGGGCCTTGCACATGTCAGGAATGCTCTACCATGAAGTCACACCACACACGACCCTTGGGCTTCTTTTTAAGATCTATTATTTTTCTAATTTTACTTTATGTGTATGAGCAGGTATGTGCACAGAGGTATTGAATCCTTAGGAGCTAGAGTTACAGATGGTTCTGAGTCTCCTAACAGGGACGATAGAAACCAAGCCTGGGTTCTCTGAGAGAGAGAGAGCATCATTGCTCTCTACTGCTCAGCCTTTGTGCTTATTTGTTCTTTTGAGTCTCACTAGAGCTCAGGTTGACCTTGAACTGGCAATTCTCCAGCCTTGACCTCTCAGGTGTGTCCTAGCATGTCCAACCTATGATTCCATGTCAACTCTAATTCTCTAGTGCTGAAGAACCCGAAGGCTGCTCCTGCTGCTCCTGCTGCTCCTGCCCAGAAGCCTGGCAGTAGGTGACACATAAACATTGGGTGAGAGGCTGGGATGGGAAGCTGAGGTGGTGAGTGCCCAGAAGAGATGTGCTGCCTTCCTGTCTGGAGAAGAGAGAGATGGGTGTGGTGTGAGGTCTAGAGGCCTGCGGGTAGAGGCAGACTCCTGACCCATACCTCTTCTGTGCCTTGTCAGCATCAGCTGCCCCAATGGTGGCAGGGAAGAGACCTGGTAAACGTCCTGCCTGGGACTTGAAGGGCCAGCTGTGTGACCTCAATGAAGAGCTGAAACGCTATCGGGAGAAGACTCAGAAGTTGGACCAGGAGAACCAGGGGCTTCGGGAGCAACTCAAAGAAGCCCAAGAGCAAGCCACAGTGCTGGGGACAGAGCGGAACACCCTGGCAGGGGAGCTGGCCAGTGTTCAGACCCAGGCTGAGCAGAGCCAGCAGAAGCTAGAGACTCTGTGTGCCCGTGTGTTGGAGCTGGAGGAATGCCTGGGTACCAAGGAGAGATTGGTTCAGGAGCTCCAGAAAGAAAAGCTGGAGTTGCAGGAGGAACAGAAGGCACTGGCCACCCGCCTGGAGGAGCAAGAGGTAAGGGCTGGACTCTCACAGTGCTGCCTCCCTCCCCTCCTCAGGCTCCTAGAAACCTCAGGAAGCCTTCCGTCTCCTTAGGCTACCTGCTTACATCTCGGGTGTTTCTCCCTCTTCCCGTGTCCATGAAGTCTGTCGAGCTCCAGTTAGCTGGCACTACTGTCTCTAATGACTCGAGGCCCACGTCTGGCACTTCTGATAGCACGTCCCCCTTTGTTGAGCCACTCTGGCGTCTTCCTGGCCAGCCCTTCACACTCCTTATCCTAGTGCTGGGGCTCCGCACCTTCTTTTCTTTCTTTCTCTTTTTGGCAGCAAGGGGTGAGGGATTCACTGAACCTGAAGCTCACTGTTTTGGCTGGGCTAGCCAGCAGGGTCCCAGATCTGCCCATCTCAGCTCCCCAGTGCTGGGATTATAGATACATGGAGCCATGCCCAGCTTTTCCTCCATGCATGCTGGGAGTGTCAACTCAGGGCTTTTACACTGATGCTTTTATTCACTGAGCGATCTCTGTACTCCAAGCAGCTCTACACCCATTTTCTTTCTTTTTTTCTAAATATTTATTTATTTATTTATTATGTATACAATATTCTGTCTGTATGCCTGAAGGCCAGAAGAGGGCGCCAGACCTCTTTACAGATGGTTGTGAGCCACCATGTGGTTGCTGGGAATTGAACTCAGGACCTTTGGAAGAGCAAGCAATGCTCTTAACCACTGAGCCATCTCTCCAGCCCCCTACACCCATTTTCTTACTGCATTTTATTTTATTTTGGATTTTCGAGACAGGGTTTCTCTAGTTTTAGAGCCTGTCCTGGAACTAGCTCTTGTAGACCAGGCTGGCCTCAAACTCACAGAGATCCGCCTGCCTCTGCCTCCCAAGTGTTGGAATTAAAGGTGTGCACCACCACCGCCTGGCTTTCTTACCTTTTTACCGGACTGTGACAACCATGCAACAAGAGACCTACCCCATTTTGGCATAATCCTTGTTCTAATTACTATTTGTACCCCACCTTCTGTTCCTCTGCTCTGGGTAGAGGAGGTTACAGGCCTCAGAAACCGCTCTGTCAAGTAGCGAAGCAGAGGTGGTGTCTCTGCGGCAGAAGGCTGCAGCCCAGGTGACCTTACTGGCTGAACAAGGAGACCGGCTACATGGCCTGGAGATGGAGCGCCGTCGACTCCACAACCAGTTGCAGGAACTCAAGGGCAATATCCGGGTATTCTGCCGGGTGCGCCCTGTCCTTGCAGGGGAGCCCACTCCATCCCCTGGCTTCCTCCTATTTCCCCATGGCCCTGCTGGACCCTCTGATCCCCCTACCCACCTTAGCGTCTCACGGTCTGATGATCGACGTGCCACCCTGACCGGGGCACCAGCACCTACTACCCGCCATGATTTCTCCTTTGATCGGGTATTTCCACCAGGAAGCAAGCAGGAGGAAGTATTTGAGGAGATCTCCATGCTTGTCCAGTCAGCACTGGATGGTTACCCTGTGTGTATCTTTGCCTATGGACAGACAGGCAGTGGCAAGACCTTCACTATGGAGGGTGGGCCTGGGGGAGACCCCCAACTGGAGGGGCTTATCCCTCGGGCCCTGCGGCATCTATTCTCCGTGGCCCAGGAGATGGGTGGCCAGGGCTGGACATACAGTTTTGTGGCAAGTTACGTAGAGATCTACAATGAGACCGTCCGAGACCTGCTAGCCACTGGGACCCGGAAGGGGCAAGGGGGCGAGTGTGAGATTCGTCGAGCAGGTCCAGGGAGTGAGGAGCTCACCGTCACCAATGCACGCTATGTCCCTGTTTCCTGTGAAAAAGAGGTGAGGGCGAGTGGGGGCTGGAGTGGGAGAAGTGGGCAGGGTGGTGTAGACAAGAGCATACCAAAGGACAAAGGAAGGGCTGCGAGCGTGGGTGTCACTAGACTTAGCTGCAAGGGGTAGAGACAAGTGGTGCATGTGAGGGGCGACTGCCACTAGACGCCTCCCAGGGGCATCAGGACTTCCTGCTCTTCACCCCAACCATGATGGTTTCCTGGCTGTTTTGTCTCAGGGCTCTGGTGCTCTTCAGGCAGGGATGCGCTTAGGCTGTCCTTTTATTCCTTTTGAGAATCTTGCACTCCAGCCCAGGCTGACTCTGAACTCAATACAATCTTCCTGACTTAGCTTTCTGAGTGCTGCGGATTATAGACCCAAGCCACCATACCTAGTCAGTTTTTATTTTGAGACATGGCCTCACCAAGTTGCCTAGAACGCCCCCTGTCTCTCAAGGAGCCCTTGAACTTTCAGTTCTGCTTCAGCCTCCCAAGTGCTTGGCATTGCAGGCCTGGACGATAGACCCGCCCCAGGCTGTTGTCTGAATGTGTTCATACTCATACTGCTAGTCTGTGGTTTTGCTCCAAGAGGGCAGGAGTGGATCATTACCAGACTTCCATCAGCATGGCCTAACTTGTGACTGCCTCTATGCCTTGCTAATACAATCCCCAGGTGGAGGCTCTGCTCCATTTGGCCCGCCAGAATCGGGCTGTGGCCCGCACTGCCCAGAATGAGAGATCATCACGCAGTCACAGTGTGTTCCAGCTGCAGATTTCGGGAGAGCATGCTGCTCGGGGCCTGCAGTGTGGCGCTCCCCTCAACCTTATAGACCTGGCTGGGAGTGAGCGGCTAGACCCTGGCTTAGCCCTAGGCCCTGGGGAGCGTGACCGTCTTCGGGAAACACAGGCTATCAACAGCAGTCTGTCTACACTGGGACTGGTCATAATGGCTCTGAGCAATAAGGTAGGAGTGGATGCATGGGCAGGTAAGGCAGGGGCTGGCCGCCATGAGCTGTGGAGATCCTGTCCTGGCCTAACTGCCTATGTGCCCTTACCCTTCAGGAGTCTCACGTACCTTACCGAAACAGCAAGCTTACCTACCTGCTGCAGAACTCGCTGGGTGGCAGTGCCAAGATGTGAGTAGAAGGGACAGACTGAAGGGACTGTGTGTGTGTTCAGCCTGGCAGACCTCTGCTGCTGGCGTGCAGGCCACTGATGCTGGCGTGGGCCTTCTCTTTCCACAGGCTCATGTTCGTGAACATTTCCCCTTTGGAAGAGAATGTCTCCGAGTCTCTCAATTCACTGCGCTTTGCCTCCAAGGTACTATTGCTATCCTGCTGTCTTAGTTTATTGGGGGCTTACAGTTTTAGAGGGTTCAAATTCATGGTCTTTATGGCAATGGGGCACAGCAGAAGGCAGGTGAATGGGGTTGGAGATAGAGAACAAAGAGACTGGAATCTCAAAGACTCCTACCCCCAGTAAACTTCTAATCCTCCCCAAACAGGTCCACCAACTGGGACCAAGGATTCAAATGTGTGAGCCTATGGGGGCCTTCTTGTTTAAAGCACCACACCTGCCCATATGTCAGCTGGCTGTTTAGAGGCATCTCCATCATGACTCCTGTTTTCTAGGCTGGGGCACATCTATCCAAACAATTAAAACTTGATAGGCATCTTGGGTACTGCACACTGATTCCATTTTTTTTTT
>NC_022028.1:53420733-53421344 GCF_000317375.1 Microtus ochrogaster | reverse complement strand
CTGTTCTTGGAGAGGACCTGAGTTCAGTTCCCAGCACTCACATGTTGGTTCACAAATCCCTAACTCTAACTTGAGGATCTGCTACACTCTCTGCAGGCATCAGACATGCATGCATATGATGCAGGCAAAACACTCCTATAATTTTGGAGCCTGTCCTGGAACTCACTCTCACTCTGTAGACCAGGCTGGCCTTGAACTCACAGAGATCTGCCTGCTCTGCATTCTGAGTGCTGGGATTAAAGGCGTGCACCACCATCGCTCGACCACTGATTCCATTTTTAGCTGCTGCCTTCTGAATTAATATTTTTAGAAGAAATGACCACACAGCCTATGTAGATGTCTGTCTGTGCTCTGACTCCCTCCCTATATATGTACTTTTGTCCCTTGTTCACTTTGCTCTGAAAAACAGCCCCCAAGCTAGGTGGTAGTGGCTCACACCTTTAATCCCAGCACAGGGAGGCAGGCAGACAAATCTCTGAGTTTGAGTCCAGCCTGATCTACAGAACTAGTGTCAGGACAGCCAGGGCTATGTACAGAGACCCTGACTCAAAATGGAGGGAGGCGGCTTTAAAGTGATGTACAGGTTGGGCAAATGGCTCAGTGGTTAAGAG
>NC_022028.1:53403500-53420379 GCF_000317375.1 Microtus ochrogaster | reverse complement strand
CCTGCCTCTGCCTTCCCGAGTGCTGGGATTAAAGGCGTGCGCCACCACCACCCGGCTCAGCCTACTTTCTTATCCACCCCAGAACCCACCTGCCTAGGTGATAGTGCCCACAATAGGGTTGTGGGTCCTCTTGTATCAATCACAAATTAAGTGACTTGTCTATAAGCCAATCTGATGGGACATCTTCTCAGTTGAGTTTTTCTCTTTTCAAATGAGAGCTAGGCTGTGTCAGGTTGCCTTAAAAACTACCCAGTACTATAGGGCTTCTGACCTCCTCCAGGCTTAGTGAACATGGGACAGTTATCTTTAAGGGAAGCCAGGCTGAGCCTACTTTCATAGCCCCTATTTCAGTATTTCAGAGGGCAGCCCAGCATCAGGGCTAGGGGTGGAATGGACAGGTTGTTCCAGTTACCTTGCAAACTTGATCTTGTATAACCTTATTGTCCACAGGTGAACCAGTGTGTTATTGGTACCGCTCAGGCTAATAAGAAATGAAGCTGGAGCCAGCGCCTGATTCCCAAGCAAGCGAGTGTGCATGTATCTGTGTTTTGGTGTGTGTGTGTGTGAAAGATGCTTTTATTTGGTGGACAACATTATGTACCTAACTATAAAATAAAGACATTTTGTTGCAGGCTTAAGGCATTTTCCTTAATCTTAGATTTTTTTTTTTAAATTATGTATAATTGTTTTGCCTGGGTGTGTGTGCATAAGCACCATGTGTCTGTCTGGTGCCCCTTGAATTCAGAAGAGAGCTTTAGGTCCTCTGGAACTGGAATTAGGGCTGTGAGCGGCTGGTGGGTTCTGGGAGCAGCACCTGGGTCCTCTGCGAGAGCAGTAAAAGTGCTCTTAAAAGCTGAGCCATCTCTCCAGCCCTCATTGCCTGTATGAAGGTCTTGTTAACACGAGTAGCTGCTAGAGGAAGGTACTGTGAACAGATATCTGGGTTTTTGTTTTTTTGAGACAGGGTTTCTCTGTAGCTTTGGAGCCTGTCCTGGAATTAGCTCTTGTAGACCAGGCTGGCCTTGAAATCAGAGAGGTCCGCCTGGATTAAAGGCGCGTGCCACCACCGTGAACAGTATCTGTAAGCAAGTAGAAGTGTCCATTGCCGTGTGTTTTGCAGAGTGAGGCTGTGGGCATTTCACTTAGCCAAGAACTTGGCTGTCCCGATGCCCCCTTTCTATCCTTCAGCACAGGAAGTTATATCCATAGCTGCCCACCACCAGGCCCAACCAGGGATAGAAATGTCCTTGTCTGGTGTGAGTGCCAGTGCGCTCCACATTCTCTCCCTTTCCCTGCCCAACGGTTCGAACTACGGTTCTCTGCCGCACGCTGTCCATTGGCTGCCCGTGGACACGTCACCTAATCGGTACTAGCCGCGACGTCCTTTTCACTGCCCAGGAGTTCAGTCACACCAGGGTTCTCGCGGCGGGAGGTGTGGCTGCCTGCCCAGGTGCAGCGCCCAGGCGGGGTCGCGCGTGCGCAAAAGGGTGGGGCGACAGGAAGTGTGAATGGGGGAGGGCGGTGCCGTGTGCAGAGGCGGAGCTTGGAGTGGCCACGGGGGCGGGGCAGCTAACGGATGTGGCATGGGGCGGAGCCCAGCCCTGACCTGCAGGCTGGCTGCCAAGAGGGTTATTTCCTGCTGCTCTTGGAGCGAGCCTCCCACCCGAAAAGGGGGCTGCTAGGATTCCCTCGTCCTCCCCGACCGGCCGCGCCCCTAACCGTGCAGTGCCCTCCGGGCCTGCCGGAGGTGCTGCCCGCCCCTCCGGCTTCTCCTCCCCCCTGGTGCTCCCCACCCACCACTCCTCCCTCCCTCTGCCGACTCCTCCTGCCGCTGCCGCTGCTTTGGCTGCTGCGTCATACGCCCCAGAGCAGCCAGGACGGAGGGGCTGGGCCCGGGGACCCCCTGGCCTCCTCCTGCACGCCCTCCGGCGTCCACACACACTCTTCCTGCACTCGGGGCTCACCCACGTCTCTTGGGTCTGCTCCTGCCTGTCTCCCAGCTGCCCCAGCTGTCACCGGTAAGAAGGCGGGAGGCCCTGAGCGGGGGCAGGGAGCGGGGGTCGGTGCGCAGGAAGAGACGTGACAGCCTCCTGGTCCCGGTTTAGGATCTGGGTTGGGCTGACTCAAATTCCTCCTCAGACTAGCGGTGTAGGGGAGTAAAGACCTGGACAGGGACACGCCCCCCTCCTGGGGCACTCAAGGAAGTTATCTAATCTTGGGGCAAGGAGCCTCAAATTTGAGGGTGACCTAACATAGCCTGGCACCAGGATAGTTGTTCTAAATGAGACGCACAGGCCCGGGGAGGCAGCTGTTTCTACTCAGGGAAACAAATCCAGAAAAGCTCCTAAAATATCCCAAAAGGCAACAGAGCGTCCCAATTAGGATAACTCTAAACAGCTGGGAAAGGTGAACCTGCGTGGTAACCTTGGTCCTGCAAGCATCTCTTCCCCTGAGGTCCCTGGGAGGTAGGGTGCTACAGAACTAGGCTGAGGAGACTAGGGAGAGGAGTGGAGTCAAGGAGCTGGCCAGGGTGACCCACCTCCTTAGGTGTCTAAAGGATTAAGAGGCTGGGGTTGGAGGTGCTTGGTCCTAACCCGCAACAGAAAAAAAGCAAAGAAAGCACAAAGCTTTAACACTCAAACTCTCCCTTCCTATTTGACTAGCACCCCCCCAGGATGCAATGGCGCAGCTCCCCCGGCTGAGCCGCTTGGGTGCACCCTCTCTTTGGGATCCAGCCTCCCCTGCTCCCTCAGGCCCCAGACCTCGACTTTGGGAGGGTCAAGATGTGCTGGCCAGATGGACTGATGGGCTGCTGTACTTGGGCACCATCAAAAAGGTAAGGGTCCCCTCCGCTCTCCTGCCACCTCCTCACTCTCCTGACTCTTGCTCTTACTTCATAACCTCTGCTCACCTGGTCCAGGTGGACAGTGCTCGGGAGGTATGCCTGGTCCAGTTTGAGGACGATTCCCAGTTTCAGGTTCTATGGAAGGACATCAGCCCCGGTGAGATCCCTCACACTTGCAGAAGCTGGAAGGCGGGTGGAGGCGCTGCACACCTGCAGAAGCTGGAAGGGGATGGAGGGGCTGGGAGGTGCTGCACACCTGCAGGGGATGGAGGGGCTGCACACCTGCAGAAGCTGGAGGGGGGGATGGAGGCGCTGCATACCTGCAGAAGCTGGGGGGGGGATGGAGGCGCTGCACACCTGCAGAAGCTGGAAGGGGATGGGAAGTGCTGGCTTGAAGTCAGCCTCCTGACACTTTGTTCCCTCATAGCTGCCCTCCCTGGGGAGGAGCTCCTCTGTTGTGTCTGTCGCTCTGAGACTGTGGTCCCTGAGAACCAGCTGGTCAGCTGTGAGAAGTGTCGCCATGGTGAGAGAGCAGGGTACTTGAATGGTAGAATTTGCTCTGGGTCTTCTGGATTGCCACTAGCCTTTCTAGCATTGGTTTTGTGTCTCCTGCCAGTCTTCACCCTGTCACCTCATCTCTCAGTAGAGAGGGAATCATAGGATGAAGGTGACATATACCACGCCAGATGGCTTACATGCATCCTTTTCTAACCATGCTTCCTTGAGCAAGGCCCTCATCCGCTATAAACCTGTTTGCTCACTTGCAAAGTCAGGGTAATGCACACACACCCGGCAGGACCATGGAGGTATGCACACAGTGGTCTACTCTCAACATTGTCCTTATTCAGCGTATCACCAGGACTGTCACGTTCCCAGGGCCCCAGCCCCTGGAGAAGGAGAGGGCACATCCTGGGTCTGCCGCCAGTGTGTCTTTGCGATTGCCACCAAGGTAAAAGCAGCTCTCTGCCCCTTCCTGTGGGAGCCTTCCATGATATCTCCCCTCCTGCTTCTGAGGTCCTCACCTGTTCCTCTGCAGAGGGGAGGCGCACTGAAGAAGGGGCCCTATGCGCGGGCCATGCTGGGCATGAAACTCTCTCTGCCCTACGGACTAAAGGGGCTGGACTGGGATGCTGGCCATCTGAGCAACCGGCAACAGAGCTACTGTTACTGTGGAGGTCCTGGGGAGTGAGTGATGAGGGGTGCGAGCTGGGGGCGGCGTGGTGGTAGTGGAGCGAACAGGGTGAGGGGCCCCATGGCAATGGGGGCGTGGTGGTGGAGCAAACAGGGTGAGGGTGCCCCTGTGGCGATGAAGGCCACAGGCAGACTGTTGTCCTCTTGAGGTGGAACCTGAAAATGCTGCAGTGCTGGCGCTGCCTTCAGTGGTTCCATGAGGCCTGCACCCAGTGTCTGAGCAAGCCCCTCCTCTACGGAGACAGGTGAGCCCGAGGGAGACTGCCCAGGTGCCTTCCTCACCGGGCGCCCTCTGCCACTTGTTGTGCAGGAGGGCTGAAGGAGGTGCCTTCTTGACCTTACTCTGTCCAGATTCTATGAATTTGAATGCTGTGTGTGCTGCGGTGGCCCCGAGAAGGTCCGACGGTTACAGCTTCGCTGGTGAGGCGGCTGTACCCTCAATTCTATTGCCTGCTACTGTACCCCAGTGACTCCTGACTTCCACAGTGCTGACGATGTCATGCTCCTCCTAGGGTGGACGTAGCCCATCTTGTCCTCTACCATCTCAGTGTTTGCTGTAAGAAGAAATACTTCGATTTCAACCGAGAGATCCTCCCCTTCACCTCTGAGAACTGGGACCGTCTGCTCCTGGGGGAGGTAAGGGTTCTACCATTTGGGACCTGGGGTGGGACATGAAGAGGAATGACTGCTCCCTGACCTTTACTCTCTTCCTTCAGCTTTCAGACACCCCCAAGGGAGAGCGCTCTTCCCAGCTCCTTTCTGCACTTAACAGCCACAAGGACCGGTAGTCAGGAAAAGGGGCACGGGTGATATGGAGTCTTGATGGGGGAGCTGTACCACAGCACTGACCTGCTGACTCTCTCCTTGTTCTAGTTTCATTTCAGGGAGGGAGATTAAAAAGAGGAAATGTCTTTTTGGTCTCCATACTCGGACCCCTCCTCCTGTGGAGCCTATCACTGGAGATGGAGCCCCCACCAGGTCACTGGTCCAGAGGGGATAGAATCGGTTTGGAGGGTACATGTATAGGAATATGGGGGGTCTTGGGGTGCCTGGGAGGGGGCTGGGGGGATAAGGAGGCCTCTTACAGCTTCCCTTCAGGGCAGGGCCCTGGGGGAGGGGTCTCACGTCCCCTGGGGAAACGCCGGAGGTCGGAGCCAGAACCCCTGAGAAAGAGGCGGAAGGGGAAAGAGGAGCTGGGGCCGTCCACAGCAGCACACAGTCGGCATGGGTCCCAGGAGCAGAGGGAGCAGGCTCGTCTACGGAGGGCACTGCAGGTACAAGGGCAAGGGGAATCCTGTTGGGCAAACTGGTGGGATGAGGAGAAGGACCAGGGACCATTACAGGGTCCCTCTGGCTTTTCTTATAGGCCTCAGTGTCTCCACCACCCTCCAGCCCTAACCAGAGCTATCAGGGCAGCAGCGGCTACAACTTCCGGCCCACAGACGCCCGCTGTCTGCCCAGGTCAGTGCCTGATCGAGATGAGCCCCAGCTATTTCCATTCTCCAGCCACTATCACCTGCGATTCTTTTCCTTCTTCCCCTTCGCTTCTCAATTCTTGACTCTAAGAGACTTGTAGCATGAATGACACCCAGTATTCTGGGAGTTCAGTGCACTATAACTGTTTGAACTCTGCCCTTGGTGGGGAAGACACGCTTCCATCCTCAGGTCCTGACTTGCCTGTCCCACACCTCAGCAGCCCCATCCGGATGTTTGCTTCCTTCCACCCTTCTGCCAGCACTGCAGGGACCTCTGGGGACAGTGAACCCCTAGACAGGTGAGTCTGTCGGGTCAGCTCCTTCCTTTCCTTCTGTGGGCTTAGGCTCTTAGTCTCAAACTCTATTTTCATTCCTTTGATGCACACGTGGTCTCCATGCCGTGTAAGACAAGGTCTCTGTAGCCCAGATGGCAGCCCTCCTTGCTGGGATTAAAGGCACAAGCCACCCACATGTGGCCTGTCTGGTCTTACTGGTCTTCTCTCTTCCAGATCACCCCTGGAACTTCACATTGGCTTCCCCACAGATATCCCTAGCTCCCCCCACTCAGTGACTGCCTCCCCCACCTCAGCCCCCACCCCCGGCCTTTCTGGACGCTCAGTTCCCCCTTCCCCCTTATGTCCTAGTTTGTCTCCGGGGACTGGGGGAGGAGGCCGAGGTGGGGGTGGCTACCTGTCCCGAGGGGACCCTGTCAGGATACTTGCTCGAAGAGTGCGGCCGGACGGCTCTGTGCAGTACCTAGTTGAGTGGGGAGGAGGGGGCATCTTCTGACAGCCCTCTTCTGCCCGCCTCCCCATCCACACACTGGCACTTTCATGCCCTGACCTCTGACCTCACCTACAGCTGGGATGTACCTGGAGCCATGGGGAGTAGTCCTCCCTACTGCCCAGGCTGGAATCCAGGGGAGTGGGGAAGAGGTCCTCTCCTCTGCCCCTTCCTGACCCCTGATCCCTCATCCTTCTCATTTCCTTTGACGTTATTTTGTTACAGCTTTTAAAGTATTTTTTAAAACTATCCAACCCCTGGGTATAGAGATGGGGGTGGGGGGGTGGTCCAGGATTCCAGACTCTGTATGACTGTAATAAAGAGAAATAAACGACCGTGGCAGACAGTCATTTTGAAAGAGGGGCAGAACACAAGGGCACGAGGCGCTTGATCTTCCACCACCCGCATCTATGTTACACGGGAACAGACAGAGAACAGAAGAGGATTTATTGGGGGTTCGGTCATCACCTAGAAACCAGGGGGCTTTAAGCAGAGGAGGGGGCTGTGGCAGAATCTGTGGCGGACTCTGTGACCTGGCGCACCCAATGCAGGTACGGGGGATTCCCCTGCTCCACAGGCAATGCAATCACCTCAGCAACTTCGTAAGGGTGCACAGATCTGCAGAAGGGACAGAGCTGGGGTTATTCGCTCACCCAAAGGCACACCCCAATAAAGTCCACCCCACCGTGTCCACTTCAAAGCTCTTTGGGTGAGCTGGGGTTTGCCTGAAATGCTTGCGGCCCTGGTCCGTCCCCCAGTACCGCCACAAAGAAAACCTTAAAGTTCTTACCGAACGAACTCTGTCAGAGCAGGGACCAGGGAGCTTTGGGTTTTAATCATCTAAAGGGCAAAGACAGACACAGTTCAACCAAGGGGTGGAACTGCTGCCAGGCGAGAGCCACAGCTGTCCAAGGAGCCAGACACGAGGGGGATTCTCACCATCAACACCTCACTGTCTTCCTCGATCTTCCCTTTCCACTCATAGCTGAAGAGGGCAGAGAAAGAAGGGCACAAAGTCTTGGGGAAGAATGATTGCCCCCCCCCACCCCGCAAAAGCTCTCAGCCCCTTCAGTTAGACTGAGTTTCTGAGTGGCGACTCACATGGACAAGATCTGCGGGATGAGGTTGACGCAGGCTGCCAGGCGCTTCTCTACCACCGCCCTGAGGGTGAAGCGCGGGCAGTCAGTGCGCGCCCGGCCGGCCTGGACTTGGATGGCAGTCCAGGGCCACCCGCCGGGGCAGCACCCTTCCCCTAGCCCAGCTCTCCCTGGTAGGTTCCCAGGTCCCCACCTGGCGATTTCCTTGGCGACTTTTTCATTGGGACAAGTGACAAAGGCTGCAGAAACTGATCCTGGAACGTAGCCGGAGCCCGAGGCCGGAGAAGGCTGGGAAGGAGGGCTTCCAGAAGCCATGGACAGCAAGGCTCGGGGCAGCAAGAGAAGGCGGGAAGCCAGCGGCACCAGCGCGGGCATCCAAAGAATCGACACGAGCAGCGTGGCCTGGGGAGGGGGGGGGCTCAGCGTCCCCACAACTGCCCCAGGACACCTCACGCCGGGCGCCTTTCTGGGCCAGGCGCCAAGTCTCTGCCCGGCCTCCTCGGCACCAGCAAGGAATAAGGCCCCTGACACTTAAGAGACACTTGGAACACCCCGTCGGACCCTCCCTAGGCGCTTGGGGTGCAGAAGCCCAGTGAAACTTGGAGACCGGAAGGGGCGGGGCCAGACTCACCCCTCCGCCGAGCAGGACGACAGGCGCCCGCCCCCAGCTCATGCAGCCCAGGCTGGTGGAGAAGGAAGGGGGTGTAAAGCCGCGCGCTTCGCGGAGCAGGGACGGGGAGCCCCAGAGGAGCAGCCTCCTCTAACCTGGGCGGCGGCCACGTGACAGGAGCGGCCCCGCCTTCCTGAGGGTCTTCAGATCTGCCCAATCCCGGCCCTCGAGTGGCCCGATTGCCCCGCCTCCCGAAGGGGCGGGGAGGAGGCCCCTCTGGCCAATCGGCAGTTAGAACGGAGGCCGTGTGCCGACAGGGCCCGCCCATTTCAGTGAAGCCTCAGCCGGCCGCTGGCTGGGGGACGCAACTGCGGCGGCCGCCGTCACGTGACGGCTCTCGCCCTCTCAGGCGGCGCCGCCTCAGTAGCTGCGGGAGGCGGCCAATGGCCGGACGGCCTCCGGGCCACGTGACTCGGGAGCTGGCGAGCGGCGCCCGCGCTGCGTCAGGCTGGGGCCGGGGAGTCGTCCTGAGCCCCGGAATGTGCCTAGTAACAGTCCCCTCCTCCTCCCCACTCCGAGGCCGGCGGCGGCGAGGGTCTGAGCAGGCGGTGCTGGGTGGGGACAGCGCCCCGCGCCAGCCCGCCCGCCCGCGCGTTAGCCCCGAGCTGAGAAGCCAGCTGTCCCCGGGTAGGGGGCAGCGGGCAGGCAGGCTCAGCCATGGCCATCACGGCCGTGATCAAAAGACGGGGTGACACCTGTATATGGGCTTGGTGATGGGAGGCGCCGAAAACCCGCAAATGAGTGGCGAGGAGAAATGAGTGGCAGTTAGGGTTCGGAGTGATGGCCCTGTTCCTTTTCCCTTTCTGATCCTTGTCCCCTGGATCGGCCCACCCTTCTCTCCGTCTTGGGTCTCCTCACCTTCATCCAATTCCCCTAAGGAGCCAGAACCTGCCCTACATAACCTCCCTGGGGCCCAAACACATCCAGTGACCCAAAAATGGAGAGGGGGCCAGTGAGAGGTCAGAGAAGAGGGAGGAAGCAGCGGGGGGAAAGGCTCTGCCACCCCAAATCACCCCTTCCTCCCCCGTCTGGGGTCCCTGGCACGGGTGCTGGAATTCCCGCAGGCCGAAGTTCAGGCTCTTTCATTTCCCTCTTGAGCTGGGGGCGATCCCTCTGCCTCAGAGATCCTTGTGTGTGTGTGTGGGGGGGGTGTCCAATATTTGGGATCTTTATAGGGTCTGAATTACCTTTCGAGTCGTTTGTGGGAATTGAGTCCATGATCACTGACTAAGATCTCTCAGATTTAATGAGTTTCGGATCTCTTGTGGTCCTCTTTCTCCATCTTTGGGTCAGCTGAATATCTCTTCTCTCACCCCCAAGTCTGCAGTATTTTTTCTCTGGGATATGAATCCGGGGTTTCTCATCTCTAGCTAGGTCCTAAGATCTAATTCTGGCCTGGGGCTCTTTCTAACAGTGATTTCATCTTTTTCTTTGAGTCTGGGTCTCTGTTTTGGGTCCTCAAAACTAACACTTTAGGGTCCGAAGTCTTAGATCAGATTCTAATCTAGGGTTCCTTTCTGCGGGGGGGTGGGGTGGCTTTTTCTCTGAGATCAGGGGTCTCTTTCCTCCTAGATTTGGGTCTGTGAGACTAATTTGAGTGTGGAGTGAGGGATGAGGTATCTTTCTCTGGGTCGGGGTCTGTCTCAGGGTCTGGGGTCAGCTTCTTCAGGACTGCTGCCTCCGGCGTGTATGAGTCAGGGGTCTCTGGCTCTCTCTTTTTCCGGGTCTCCCTGAGGAGGGGTGGGGGCTGCAGAGTCTCTCCCTCCTCCTCCTCCTGCTCTCTCCTCACTAGCTCGCTTCCCCCGCCCCCCCTTCTCTCTCCGTGCTGCCGCTGCTGCCGTTGGCTCTTATTCTCCTCCTCCTCCTCCTCTCTCCTCCTCTCTGCTCCTCTCCGCTCCTCTCTCCTCCTCTCTCCTCCTCCTCCACCTCCTCCTTCTCCCCCTCTCTCTCCCCCTTTTTCTCTCTTCTTTTTCTCCCCCGTCCCCCCCGCCCCCTCCCCCTCAGGCCTGATGAGCAGGTCTCGAGCCTCCATCCATCGGGGGAGCATCCCCGCGATGTCCTATGCCCCCTTCAGAGGTACGGTGGTGGTAGGGGTAGGGGGAGGGCCAGATGGGGGGGCAAGAGGGGGAGGGGCAGGGGGCGGGGGAGAGCCGGGGCCACCGAGGGGAGGGAGCGGCTGAAATGGAGGGAGAGGGGAGGGCTGAGAAGGCAGAGGTGGGAACAGTGGGAAAGGAGGGATTGGAGGTTAGAGGCATAGGGTATGTAAGAGATGGAGGGGCTGGGACACAGGCCTTGAAGGGGGCTGAGGGGAAGATGATGGAGGGGAAGGAGCGTCAGAACGGCATGAGAAGGGAGGATTGAGTTTGGGGGAACGCTGCAGAAATTATTTGGGTTTGGGAGCTGTGTGAGGAGGAAAATATCAAGGAAATAGAGGCATGATCTTAGGAGAGGGGGAGAAGGGGAAAATGAAAACATAGAGGTGGGACGAGAGACCGAGAAGATGGGGAGGGAATTTGGTGAGGGGCTCAGAATGGTAGGGTAGGAAAAGAGGAGGATGGAGGGAGGGATGGGGCCAGATGGAGAAAGAGGGTGGCAGTGGGGGGGTGGGGGTCCAGATGGAGGGAAGAGAGGAGGGAGAGAAAGGATTGGGGGAGGGGATGCCAGAGAAGGAGGACCAAGTGGGTTTTGTTTTTTTGGTTGGGTCAGGGGAGATGTAAGATTGAGTCATGGGAGCAAGGGCCAGGTTCTATTCTGCTGGTGATTGACCCTCATCAGGACTCTTGACTGGGGAAATGCAACCCCTGGGGCCTCCTCAGCTTGCTTCACTTCAGCACTTTGACCCCTTCCCCCACCTCTTATTTCCATTCCCCCTCCCTTCCTCTGCTGTCCATCACTTATATCTTTCCCCCCATATGGTGTCCGTTTGTTATATGAGTCCCCCTTCTGTCCTTCCCCTGTATTAATCCCCTATCTCATATATATTCCCTCTCCCTCTCTTCTAATAACTCCTTATTACACTATCACTGCTCCTGGACCCCCATGTTTCTGCCCCTGTTAGGTCTTCCTCATTCCCTCTGCCCCATGTTGGTTGAAACCATTTGATCTGTTTCCTTGTTCCTAGGCATCTCCCCTCATCTTTGCTTCCTTTTCTTTTAGATTTACTCTGTTATATGTCCCTGAACCCATCCATCTTCTGTTTCCTACCCCTTCCCACCTTGTCGCCAGGGTCTGTGCCTGTTTATTTTCCTTGTATACCCTGCCTTCATCTGCATTCCTCTTTGGTCCCCCCTGCTTCCTGGGGACTTGAGGGTGCCAAAACACAGGTTGTGATGGTTGGAACAGGGGCTCTAAAGAATCTCTGCCTTGAACTCTTGTGGAAGGTGTCATTGCAGTAAACATTTCCCATTTCCTCTTTCTCTGCTATGTTCCTTTGCCTTCCAGGATCATCATCTTTCTTAAGTCTAGACTGTGTGTGTGTGTGTGTGTGTGTGTGTGTGTGTGTGTGTGTGTAGTAGTCCCTAAGCTAAGGTTCCCTGTGTCCCTTTCCTGTTCCTTGTGGTCTAACCTGCTTGCCCCAGCTGCAGCCTGGACAGCTCCTCTGTTTTGTTATGGTTATATGTATCAACAGCTTTTCCTCAGGTTCGCCATGTGTTGAGACACAGTAGGCTTGTTGCCTTGGGCGTCTGTGGTCTAAGCTATGGGTGATGGTATCGTTGTTGTAGTGCTGGGGCTTTGAACCCCAGTGGTTTTCTGCCACTGAGCTATGCTCCCCGGCCCTGTCTGGAGGATATTGGCAGGGTCTTCAAGAAAGCACTTACAGTGAAAATTTGAAAGCATCGTGACTTCTAGACACTTCCATCCCAGGGGCTCATCTTTCTTTCTGACCTGCAGGTTGGGTAAATCTGAGGAATCACCATAATCAGTAAGAGGATGGAGTTTTTCAGAGCTCACTCAAGGCACCAGAAGAAAGCCCAAAGGCCATTTCTCCAGAAATGTGTCAAATTAATGATCCCATGGAGGCGACAGCACTGGTGTTTCTTCCTGTGAAATTCTCTAACTAATGTCTTAAGCCTAGTTTTATCAGCAGTCTAACTTTCCTGGCTCCCTTAAGGCCCTTCATCGTATCTCCATGAATGGTATATGGCAATGGTGCTGGCAAGGCAGCAAAGATGTGGCAGGAAAACCCTCAGGCCTTGAAGGATGCACAGCTGTTGGTCCCTTCTTGTCTGGAAATTTGTTCTTCTTCACATGTCATCCTGGGGTCGTCCTCTGTCATCAGGCTTGGTTGTTCCAGTCTTTCCTTCACCCTTTCTTAAGTCTCTCCCTGTGCTCAGGTGATGTCTCAGCCTGTAGAGCAGGCCTGATCCCTGACTGCTGGGCATGTTATGGACAGAGGCCTGACTGGTCTCTGCTTATCCCAGCACTACATCTCCCAACATCTCCCACCGTCCATCCCTGATCCTTCTCAGCATCTTCTCCCTGGGAACTTCCCCCAGAGGAGGAACAGGGTAGGACCATGGAGGAAAGGAGAGAGAAGGGAGGGAGGCCGCCATACTTTGAACATAGAAGCCTGCCTTCCTGCCTTCCAGATGCTTAGCTCTCAGATTCTCGTGACCCAAATGTTCTTAAACACCCATTTTCTTTCCCACAAGCTAGGTACCTCTCATTCTCCTGAATGGCTGGGCCACATCCTTTGGATGTGGATTATTAACGCCCTCCCTCTGACCTCTCTCTATCTTTTGCCAGTTTCAATAAGTCTTTACTCCCCCACAAGGGAATGGGCAGAGTTTCCACCTTCTCCTGCCCCCGGTAAAGCCCCTCTATGTCATGACACTAATTCTTGTCCCTGATGCCACCCTCAACCCCTTCCCAGAGCCACCTGTGATCAACTCCTCAGTGTAAAGGTTCATCCTGTGCCCAACAGATCTCTCCAGACAGGCGGCAACTCCTTCTCCCATCTGCAAGCTCTTCTTTCCGTTTTAGGTTTCGGCACCCAAAGTCTTGACCCTCCCTTACTGTTTGTGTGTCTCTGTCCCCCAGATGTACGGGGACCCCCTATGCACCGAACCCAATACGTTCATTCCCCGTATGATCGTCCTGGTTGGAACCCTCGGTTCTGCATCATCTCGGGGAACCAGCTGCTCATGCTGGATGAGGATGAGGTGAGCGAGCGGGGTGAGGATGGGTGGGAAGGGAGCAATGGAAGGAGGGCGACTGCGAGACATGGTCAGGCTGTTATGATGAGGATAGCCATCCTTTGACTTCTGCTAGCAGGTCTCTGAGGCCATTGGCAGTGCTGGGAGGAGCTAAGGTTCTCAGGTCTGAGTGTGCCTCCCATTTTCCACTCCATCCATATTGTGGGAAAAGGTTAGAGCCAGGGAGGGAAGACGAAGAGCTAGGGAAAGAGTGAGTGAGCCTCAGCTTCCCCTCCCCTGCCACCCCTAGGTCTTCAGACCAGGATTGAGTGACCCTGAGAAGAGTGGGAGGGACTGGAGGGACTGACAGGGGTGACAGCGGTCAATGGTCAATGGATCTTGGCGAAGGCATGTGCTTGAGACCAGGGTTTGCATAGGCTTCTGTAGGGCAGGGTAGGTTTCCCAAAGGGAGACAGATGCAAGGAGAAGAGGCCCGAGGAGGCGGGCAACTGAGCATGGGCAACTGGGTACAGGAATAGGACTTGGGTGGACAGAGGAGTGGCCATGTAAGATCTGAGTCAGAGGAGTATGGCTTCCAAAGGAGGAACAGGGTCAGTAGTAGCTAGCTCATCAGAGAAGAAGGGTGAGGCCCTCAGGGGTGAGTCAGACATGAGAGTGGTTGGGGAGCCATCTTTGGAGACTTAGCCTGGAAGAGGTGGTGAGAGGTGTCTCTAAGAACTGGGGCTAACCAGGGTAAAGAGGGACCTTGAGGGCAGGTGAGAATGTAGAGACCACCAGACCATAAAACAGAAGCGTCTGGGGAAGCCGGGTCACTCTGGCTGCAGGTGAGGTGCCTGGTACATCAAGTCTGGGGTGTTGGAAGGCGTTTGAATGATTTGGCATCGGTCATCAGCCTCCACTAAGGATCTGAAGTCCTTGGATGGACTGAAGAGGAGAACCAGCATGAGTGGGAACCGGTGCAGGAGTGAGAAGGAGAGAGCCACAGAGATGGAGACAGGGAGGACCCACTAGCCATGGAGGCCAGCAGGAATAGCCTGGCTGGTAGGAAGGTGGGAGTGGGAAGGCAAAGATGGAGCTGGAATAATGAAGGCCCTAGGGACTTGGAGCTGGGTGGATGGTGGGGCTGGGGCCTCGTGGGAGTCTAGCTTCTGGGAGGGGTGGAAGTTAGGATGACGACTCCCAGGGGGAGTTGAGGTGAGGCCCAGGGGAAGGTAGGGCTGAGGGAAGAGAAACTGAGCTGCAGGTGGAGGGTAAAGGAAGGAGATGAAAGGGGGAGGTGACCAGGCCCTCTTGGGGGAGGGGAGGTTGGGTCCCAGTCTGGCCGCAAGCCGGGCTGTGGGAGGGAGACAAGCTGTGGAACTGATTATAAATGCAGCTGCGACAAGCTTGAGGGAGGGGAGGGGGTGAGGAAGGTAGGAGGTTGGGAGGGAAGCAGGGAGAATGGACGAACTGAAGGTCAAGGGGAAACCAGATTCAGGAGGCAGTTAACTCCTGTGGAGTTGCGGGAAGTACGGAGTGGGGTTTGGGAGAATTCTCTAGACTGTGTTTCAAGAGGGAGAACAGGGAACGGAAAGTCCATTTATCAGGGCCAAGTGAAGCTGGCAGGGGCGGAAGGGGCAGGCAGGCTGGCAAGGGGCCGGCCTTCCATGGAAGGGGAGAGGAGGGGGCGGCACAGGCCCGTGGGGTCTGACACACTCCCCAATCCCCTAGATACACCCCCTTCTGATCCGCGACCGGAGGAGCGAGTCCAGCCGCAACAAACTGCTGAGACGCACGGTCTCTGTGCCGGTGGAGGGGCGGCCCCACGGCGAGCATGGTACGGCGGCCGAGCAGGCTCGTGCCCCGGACGGTCGCTGGGAGCGGGCGGGGGCGGAGAGCTGCCGTGATCCCGATACCGAGGACAGGGCGCCCTCGTCCGGGCTGCGCGGGGTACCGGGGCTGTTGGTGAGCGGCCCCCGCGTGTCCCTACGCTGCTTCGCTCCTCTCCAGCAGCGAAGTTTGACTGTTTCCCGGTGCTTGTAAAAATAGTCTCTTTAGATCTTTAATCCCCCGTCCGTGTTCCTGGCCACGGCCCTGACATCCTCCGTCTGAGAACTTGGAGAGGTTGACCTAGTCCCCACACCACCAGACCTGTGTCCCACCGCGAACTTCCATCTTCTTCCAGGCCTGTGGCCTTTCCCTCTTCTTGCCCCTTTTTCGTCAGTTTATTCTGTTTCCTGTAGTTGTATCGCGTCTGCTTTCTTGTTTCTCCCCACTCTCATTTTTCCGTTTCCCTCTTGATCCCCTGTCCCTCCCCTCGCTCTGGGTGGAACTCTGTCAGACCCCCATCTCCTCACGGTCTCTCCCTCTCTCCATCTGTCTCTTCCCCTTCCTCCTCCCTTCTGCCCCCCACCCCCTTCTTTAGTCATTTAAAAAAAGATTTTTGTCTTCCTCTGAGAAGTTCGCTTAAAAGGTTTCCATGGGAACAGTGAGGGGAGATGAAGGCAGAGAACAGGGATCTGCAGCCGAGGTGCAAAGAGACGCCCTCAGTCCCCGGAAACCCCCTTGCCACTGCCCGGTTCCTCAGCATTTCCCTTCCATGACCCCCATTCAACCCCAGGCGACCCCTTTATCCCACCATCTCTTCCTCCCCAGGGATCCAGGCTTCCAGTTGCTTCCTTAGAGAACCAGTGGCCTGTGTTATCCATTGGCTCCAGCCAGCTGCCTTCTGCCTTCTGATAGGTCAAGGCCTCACTGCCCTGGGGGAGGGGGCAGCTTTGGGACCCCGGAGCAGTGGTCAGGGATGTGTGTCATTGTCATGGAAACTGACACGGGTGTAGGTAGCACTCTGAGGCAAGCCAGGAGGTGGTGGTGGAGAGTGTCTAGAGAATGGGTGATGTCTGTCTGTCATGTCCGTGTCTGCTGCATAATTTTTGTGTGCAGTGTGTACCTGTGTGCACCGGAATGGTAACATGATCACAGAGCGTGTTCGTCATGTGTCCTGCAGTTGGCCGCTCTGCCCACACAGTTCTGTCTCCTTACGCTGGGTCCTCAGAGTGTTGAGGCCTTTGGTGTGGGTATCCTGTGTTTTGGGTGGCGTTAAGGTGGCCTGTGGAGGTTACTGTATTGGGCTTTAGTAAAGGCTGGGAATGGTTCCAGGGTATATATATATATTTGGGGGGGGGGCAGGGTTTAGTGGAAGTTAATAGCTGGTGAACGTTTGGAATCTTCTGAGGGAAACAGAGTGTGTCACAGAGGGCATGAAGGATGTGCAGGGGACATAAAGGTCTTTGGGGCCTTGGGGGCTCCGGTCTGCAAAGGTGTTTGCTGAGGCTGTGGACGCTCCAGCCCGGGAGAGGTCGCCGGACCTTTGAGGGCATTGGAATCCAGGGCTCCTCCTCTGCTGGGTGGAGCTGCAAACCCTCGCTCTCTTCAAGGGCTTCTCTCTCTCTTTTGGGGGTGGGGGTCTTGCTCAGGAGGCGATGATGGGAGGACTAGTTGGTTTTGGGGGTCCCTCTGTCCCCCTCCCCCGTCTCTCTCGCGTTGTCTCCGGGCGACGGGGCTCGTGACAGAGGCGGCCACGGCAGCAGCGGTCGCCTAGCAACGGCGGCGGGGCCCGGGCAACGGCGGCAGCGGCGGGAGCGGCGGCGGAGGGAGCCGTTCCCGCGGCTTTCACCGCGCGG
>NC_022028.1:53387384-53403268 GCF_000317375.1 Microtus ochrogaster | reverse complement strand
GGCGGGGGCGCGCGTGTGCGTGGGCACGGGAGGGGGCTGGGGAGGCCGCGGTGGCGGCGGCGGCGGCGGCAGCAGCTGCTCCCTCCGCATGTTCTCGCTGCATCTTCCGAGTGGGGGGAGTTATGGTAACTGGAGGGGGGCAGCAGAGGTCGGGAGGGGAGGGTCTTGGCAAATTCGTGGGGGCAGGGTGTTGAGCACGCGTGGGGGTGACTGGTGTGAGGGGGGGTCTTGGAGCCCTGCTGGAGGGGCAGCCCTGGTGTTTGCGTGTGTGATCGTGACCGTGCTGGTGTTTCCGTGTGTCGGTGCCATGTGCACATGGGGCCCAGTTCCTCTTGCACACATGTGTAGCCAGCACTGTGCAGGTATGTCCTGTCTTGCCCTGCCTCTGACAGTGAAGAGCAAGAGGGCCTGAGGGACTAGCCACTGTTTTTGGGGGCAGTTTGTGGACATACTGACTCATGTCACCTCTGACCCTGAGCGTGCATGTCCCTGGCTGAAGTGTGTAGGAATGTGTGGCTAGTCGAATGAGCAGAATTTTCAGTGTCCCTGGTGGCAGGTGTGTATCTTTGCATGTGTGTTCCAGCTCTGGCCTGAGTATCTGTGTCAGTCCTCGCATGGGTGTTCAGGGCGTGTCTGGATGTGGGTGGTGTGCCAGTGCTGGGGACAAAGTATGTGAGTGGTTCCCTGTAGTCTGACTGCATGAGACACCTTAGGGATAGGCAGGGTGAGCCTCTGCCTGCTCCCAGATGGGGGCAGGAAAGCCTGAAGGGAAGGAGTGGGGTGAAGAGAGAAAGTAAGGATGAGAGAGTCAAAAAGAGGAGAGCGAAGAGCCAGGAAGAAATGGAAATGTAAGAGAGCCGAGCTGGACTTAGAAGAGAGAAAAGAGACCAGGCTTAATATAGGGAAGTGGGGAGGCAGATGAGGATCCAGGTCTTCTGGGAAGCAGTCTGCCAGGGTGGAGAGTCTAGGCTGGTGCAGGTCTGGAGGATCAGGCTTGGTCCCATTGCAGGAGGCCATCCAGCCATAGAAGCTGGTGCCCAGTGAGGCCTGTCACCACAGACTCTGCAGAGCATGCCCTCCCCCCAGTTTATTCCCTCTCTAACCCTGCTCCTCATCTTTCTCTGGCTACCTTTCTCCCTGGCTCCCATCCAGAATTGTCAGCTGGGTATGGAGAAGAAACGCTACAGGGAAGGGTAGGGATCTGGGGGTTGGAGGGCAGGAGAGATGTTTGTGGGTGATAGCAAGATTAGACACACTGGAGAGGCGGAGTCCAAGCCCGTGCTCTGTGTGTGAGTGTGTGCGCTTGCTTGCTTGCTTGCAATTGTGTGTGTATACAGGGTGTGTACTGTGTGGGTGTATGCACAATGCCTGTGTTACGGGCCTGTGTAGGTGGCTGTTATGTGTGTGCATGAGTGTATATATCGTGCAGGGATGGGACATGGAGACCCAGCGTGGCAATGTGTGCTTTTCAGGTTTGTATGTGTACATGGCTGTGTGCTGTGTGTGTACATGTCACTGCAGGCACACTAATGACAGAGTATCCCGTGTTTCTGTCACTCAGCCCCCTTGCCTCTGTGCTTCTGCTTTTCTCTTCCTTGTGTCAGAGTCCTTGTGAGCACATGTGTCTGACCTCCATGCTCCTGTGACTTGTTTTTGAGTTCTTAGCATTATATGTGTTGCTTCCAGGAACTAAGCAAAGCAATTAGCAGATTCTTTCCCTCTCTGTGAATGTATTTACCTCTAAAAGAGAATTTCAGTGGACTTAAACTTAAGGCTTTTCTGCTTTTATTAGAGATGCTTGTGCGTGAAAAGAATGGCTGAGCTGGGCTCCCTGGAATGAGAGTAAGGCAGCCATACCTGAGAGATGCAGAGGATTGGATTAGGTGGGAGACAGGCTGGGCCCTGGGGCGCACTGCTTACTGTGTGACAGAAGGTCACTTAACACATTTGGTCCTCATTTCTTGTTTTGATTGCTCTGTTTTTCTGTTAGCCATCACAGATGCTGGTGTAGAGTCCTGGGAGAGCTAGAAGGAAGCAGGGGGATGGGGCTGTCCAAAGACAGTGACTGGATGTCCTTAGTGTGAGTTCTTACTGTTTGTGCTCCAGGGGCTTGCAGCTTCCTTTATCTAACTGAGCTCACGTGTGTACATGGTGCAGGGATGACCATGGACGTCCCTGGGCTCACACTGGCATGCCCTTCCTGTGGAGCATGAATTGTTATAGGTTATATGTCCCTTTATGTGGTGTATCGCCCACATCAGCAGTTCAAGTATGTATACCCCTGTACAGTGCTCGCATATGTCTAAGCATGTGGGGTGTGTGGGCCAGGGGTCTCAATGTGGGTCCCTAGTGCCCCCATGCTCCAGGCTGTCTGTATGTCTCCCAAGCACAGAGTTCCCTCTTATTTCTCATACTGCAGCTGCGATATACACGTATTACCTCTGTTTAGTGTGTGTTTTTGTGCTCTACACATGTTCCTGGGGGACTGAGCGGGTTCTCTTGTCTCGGGATCCAGACCTGTGTGTGCAGACCTGAGTTTGCCTATGAAAGGAGCAGGGACAGACTGGCTCTGAGGAAAATGCAGTCTTGAAGCAGGCACGGAAATGTAGTGTGGCTTTCACTGTTCTATTCTGGAATCTAGTGGGTTAACAGGCAGTTCTTCCGGTCGCCACCCCCCCCCCCAGCCTGTAGCTTCTTGTTGCCATGGAGATGGTGGCCCCGCCCCTGATGCAGCACCGGCCCCCCCATTGGCTGCAGTGGTGACTGTGGGGCTGAGGGGGGGAGCCCAGGCCTGGGCAGCCATTCTGGAGCTGGAGCCGGAGCCTGGCATCCCCCCACTTTCATTCTCCTTCAGCCCCTGTCCCCTCCAAATTCCCTAGCAGCAAACCTTCAGCTCCCTTCCACTAGACTCTTGGCAGGCTGAGCTTCGTCCGCATTCGCCTCCCCTCCTCCTCCTCACCAGCCTTTACTGGGGAGTCCCCAGAACCCCACTGCCCATCCTCCCCACTCCCTTGCCTTCTCCTTTTCAACCCTTCACTAGCACTGCAGTGCACGTGGAACCGGCTCCTTCGCCCCTGCTTCCATCTGCCCCTTCCTAGGATTTTCTGTTCCCCCCTTCGCAGCACAGGTCTCTTCTGAGACCCCCCTCTAGTCCTGGGAGGGGGTCATGGGAGGCAGCCCTGGACCTCCAGATAGACAGGGGCTTGGGGAGGTGGGGGGCAGGTGGAGGATGTGCCCAGCTGAGAAAAGAGGAAAGCCTATCCATGGGCAATGACCTTTAACCCATCTCCCCCGCAAGCAAGCCCCTTCTTTCTCTCGGGTGGGAGCCGGGGCACCGAGCCTACCTGGATCGTGGGTATTCTTCATTACGGAGGTTTTACTGACCCTCCTCCTGACTATGCCCCTCTGCTGACTGTCAGCCCCAGACATGGGCTTAAGGCCTCCCACCCCGACCCCATCAGGGGGCTCCGGCTCAGGTTCCTTGCCCCCTCCTTCCCACCGCCAGCCTCTCCGCCGCCGCTGCTCTTCTTGCTGCTTTCCGGGGGGTAGGTGAGGCCGAAGCTGAGGGACTGAGGGAGGTGGTGAATGTACTGACCCAGGATGGATATCGGGACTTAGAGTCCCCTGTCCCCTTCCCCCAACTTCCTTCGGGCCCTTTCCTCCTCTCTAGAATACCACTTGGGTCGCTCGAGGAGGAAGAGTGTCCCAGGGGGGAAGCAGTACAGCATGGAGGCCGCCCCCGCAGCGCCCTTCCGGCCCTCGGTGAGTGAATGGAAGTGCCTGCCAGATGTGGCCCAGCTGGGCCCCATCCTTTCCAGCCCCAGCTGGAGTCCCAGGATTCTGACAAAGGACCAGGGAAGAGTGTGCATGTATATCCCCACCTCTTTGGTTTACCCCTTCTTGGCTCTGCCCCCTACTTCTTAGGCCAGCCCTCCCACCTTTTCCAAGCTAGTATGTGTTTGTGTTTGCTCACATCACACAGCATCCGTGGGAGCCAGAAGACAAACTGGTGTCAGGGCTTCTATCCCCTTCCCGCTCCATGTTCTTCCAGAGATTCTCTGCCAGCTGAGGGGTTCTAGAGAGACTCTGTACTGCCCCAGTCACCCCTATTCCCATTTGCTCCCCAGCAAGGCTTCCTGAGCCGGAGGCTAAAAAGCTCTATCAAACGTACAAAGTCACAACCCAAACTTGACCGGACCAGCAGCTTTCGCCAGATCCTGCCTCGCTTCCGAAGTGCTGACCATGACCGGTAGGTACAGGGCCTGGAATGAGATGGATGCGGTATAATGGTGTTGAGTGGGCTGGGGGATTCCCTGAGTACAGAGGTTGCGGGGGCTCATTTGGTTGGGGTGCTGAGGCATCAGAGAGGAGCTGGACTAAGCTGTAGGTAGCAGGAAAGAGGAGGTGATGGGGAGGACCTGCAGAGGCAGGGAAGGAGGTGAAGGTGAAGCTAAGGAGGCATCGTAGAGTGGAAGGAAGGGTGGGCTCCTGCCCAAGGCAGGAAAGGACAGAAATTAAGGGCAGCAGTTGGAAATGGGTGAGGGGTACTGGTGTTGCTGCTGGGTGAGGGCTAGGGCTCAGAGACCCCAGTAGTCGTTGGAGGAAAGCAACAGAACAACCGGAAGGGAGTTGGTCTGATATGCAGGTAACAGAATGGGGGCAAAGGCTGGAGTTAATCGAGGGACGAGGAAGGAGACCTGGCTGCTTGCCTTTGTCCTTCTCTGGGCTTCCCCTTAGTCCAGTTACTCCCTGGAGAGAGTCTGTCCTTCTTTTCCCTTGTGTCTGGCTGGCCCAGGGATTAGGTGGGTAGGAAGGTTGGGATCAGGTGAGTCACACCTTTCCCTGCCCCCACTTCCAAGTAACCAGTGCTGGATTTGGGGCTGGCAGGGGGTGAGGGCATGGTATTCCTGGCCGCGGGGGCGGGGGGCCGGGGGAGCGTGGTGCTGACGGCAGCCAGAGCCTGTGATGACGGGGCTGCTATAAATAACTCCATGGAGGCTCCCACACCCGAGCTCTCCCTCCTGTTTCCCCATGCTCCCTACTCTTTGTCCCCTATCCATTCCACAGCACTTGCTATCCCGGCTCCCCTCATTCCAGTCCCTCGGTCCCATTTCTCTGTGCTCCCCTGCAGTGCTGTGTGCACTGCCAGCCTGGTCTCTGTCCTCTGCACAGTGCTGTCTCTCCTCAGCCTCACTGCACCTGCTTTTGCTCCACTGCTGCTGTCTGCCTCCTCTTCCCAAATGTGCTCTCCCGTCTCTGACCTTTATTCTGCTCCATTCTGCCCACAGCATTCTCTTGTGCTTTTCTCTTCCCCGGGTTGTGCTAAAACTGTTCTCTTACTTCATTCATAGTTTGAATCATGAAATGTTTATTAGGCACTAGCTGTGTGCCAAGTCCAATCCAGACAATACTGCATTTTCTCCGTGCTTCTTTTCTTTATATATTGAGATTCTGATTTCTGGAGTCATGTAGACATGTCCAGGACATTTTTTTTTCCTGTTTGTTTGTTCTGTCCTGTCCTTTTTTTTTTTTTTTTTGGTCTGTTTTTCCCTTTTTGTTTTTTTTTCTGGACAAGGTTTCTCTATGTAGCCCTGGCTGTCCTCAAACTCAGAGATACATCTCCCTCTGTCTCCCAAGTGCTGGAATTAAAGGCGTGCACCACCACCAACCACCTGGCTTTTTAAATTTTGTTTGTGTTTTGTTTTTGAGACACTGTTTTTCTGTGTAGCCCTGATGCCCTAGAACTCGCTCTGTACACCAAACTGGCTTAGAACTCACAGAGACCCACCTGCCTCTGCCTCCTGAGTGCTGGGGTTAAAGGTGTTGCACGCTACTATGCCTGACTTTGTTTCTTCTTTTAAAAAACAAGATCTCACTATGTAGCCCTGGCTAGCCGGCACTTGCTAGGTAGTCCAGGCTGGCCTCAAAATTAGCAGGAATCTACCTGCCTCTGTCTCGGGAGTGCTGTGATTAAAGGTCTGTCCCAGCAGTTTTGAGCGATTTCTAGGTATCCCAACTCCTTAAGTATGAGTTGAAGTAGAGAAGTCTCTTGAAGGGCTTTGGTTTTTGCTGTACCTCCCATGTCCTTCCCCAGGGAGTCTGGTCTTCCTTCTGTGAGTCTGTGTGTGAAGGATTGAGGCCTTCTTTCCAAGGCTGCCTTCCAGAACCTCTGGTGAGGCAGAGTCTGAGTGTGAGGAGAGACCTTTCTCTGAACCTCCCGCCTACCAGGGCCCGGCTGATGCAAAGCTTTAAGGAGTCCCACTCCCATGAGTCCTTGCTGAGTCCTAGCAGTGCTGCTGAGGCCTTGGAGCTCAACTTAGATGAAGACTCCATCATCAAGCCGGTGCACAGCTCCATCCTGGGCCAGGAGTTCTGCTTTGAGGTAGCGGCTCTTGTTGACCGAGAAGGGTGGAGGGCAGGGATGGTGGAGGCTGGGGCAAAGGGGCCATGACGAAGTGCCACACATGGGGATATCCCGGAAACAAACCTGGAACTAGGAAAGAACACACGGTGGTCATTGCCTCTCTTTGAAACCCCGTCTCAAATCCATACTCCTCTCCAGGTAACAACATCGTCTGGAACAAAGTGCTTTGCCTGTCGGTCTGCAGCCGAAAGGGACAAATGGATCGAGAATCTACAGCGGGCAGTAAAACCCAACAAGGTACTGGAGAGGAAGGGGAAAGAGGAGGCTGGGGGGCGGGGCCTAGTAGGCTAAAGGACAGGGACTTAGAAGGAGGAGAACAGAGGTCTAAGAGACCTGGACAGCCAGGGGTGATTCTCCTTATTCTGAACCCTCCCTTTGGCTCCCTTTCTTCCTTACTGCTACCTTACACCACACTCTGCTTCTCTACAATGAAAGCCATAGACCTAGAGGACCGACAGGGCTCTTTGAGTTCTCCAATCTGGTTTCCCTGCAGATAGAAGGCCTCGCTCACACCTAACAGGTGCTTGCTTACCCAGCACCACTGACAGTGCTCTCTGAATGCCGATTCTCTCTATAAAGTCTGTGCAATGTGGTTGGCCTAGGTGACCTCAAGGTTCCTGTGCATCTGTGCTCCAGCCAAGTCTTCTGTTCCCCAAGGGAAAGCTGCCCTCCTGTCGGCTGGTCTCTGACCACAGTTTGTAGCCAGCTCACAGTCCTGCCGTCCTCCTCTTGTTTCCCAGCACCTTTATTAAGGAATCCCACAATCTGAGCCACACTGCTTTCCATTCATGGCGGTGTCACATGACCCTGACCAGGAGCTTGGTCCAGTCTCACTGCTCCTGTGCATATGCAACTGTTATTCTGTTTTGCAATATCTGATGCTTCTGCAGAACTTCTCATTCCCAGCTTTAGGTTTTCTTTACTAAAAAAAAAAAAAAAAGTTGCTGGTTGTGGTAGCCCACACCATTAATCCCA
The DNA here is from genome assembly GCF_000317375.1 of Microtus ochrogaster. Classification (NCBI taxonomy): domain Eukaryota; kingdom Metazoa; phylum Chordata; class Mammalia; order Rodentia; family Cricetidae; genus Microtus; species Microtus ochrogaster. The sequence goes on along the minus strand of NC_022028.1, from coordinate 53,395,869 downwards.
GCACAGATGCAGGTCGATCTCTGTGAGTCTAGCCAGTCTGGGACAGCCAGAGCTATGGAGAGAGGTTCTATTAAAAAACAAAAACAAAAACAAAAAAACAAATAAATGAAATAAAAGCTGAATTTATTTATATAGGGTGTGTGTGTGTGTGGTGCCACAGTGCACATGTACATGTGCCAGAGTACAACTTTCTGAAAGTGGGTCTCTCCTTCCACTATGTTGTGGGTGATTGGGCTCGGCAGCCAGAACCTTTACAAGTAAGCCATCTCACTGGCCCTCAGTGCTTCTGGCTTGCGACTCAAACATTTCTCCACATTAATCCTGGTGTGTGTGACTACCCTTCTCTGATAGCTTCCAGGGCTGCTGTAAAAAGCTACCATGAACTGAGTCAGCTGAAACTATCCTCTCACGGTTCAGGAGGTCTAAAGTCCAGGCATAAGCAGGGCCGTGTCCATTCTGGAGACTGTTAAGTTCAGTCCTTCCATCTCTGCATGGCCAGCTTCCTTCTGGGTGTCTCTGAATGACCCTCTTCATGTGATAAAGTCAGTCACTGGATTAAGAGATCACATTAATCAAATATGCCCTCATCTTAATTATATTACATCTGCCAGGACCCTATGTCCACCTCGGGTCACACTCAGTTTCTAGAGAGACCAGCCAGGGCCACCTAGTGAGGCTATCTCAGAAACCAGAAACAAGGCAAAATAGAGTACTGGCTGGTGGGCACTACTCAGGCCCGGTGTGCTTGCCTCGCAGCTTCTACCTCAATCCTACATGCTCGCTTGCTCGCTGTCTCTCCTGCTGTGCCTGACTTTTCCATTCTGTTTGCCCTAACCACTTCCGCATGCCAGGACAACAGCCGCCGGGTAGATAACGTGTTGAAGCTATGGATCATAGAAGCTCGAGAGCTGCCCCCCAAGAAGCGGTATTACTGTGAGCTGTGCCTGGACGACATGCTGTATGCACGCACCACCTCCAAGCCCCGCTCAGCTTCAGGAGACACTGTCTTCTGGGGCGAGCATTTTGAGTTTAACAACCTGCCGGCTGTCCGGGCCCTGCGGCTGCATCTATACCGTGACTCAGACAAAAAACGAAAGAAAGACAAGGCGGGCTATGTTGGCCTGGTGACTGTACCGGTGGCTACCCTGGCTGGGCGCCACTTTACAGAGCAGTGGTACCCTGTGACCTTGCCAACAGGCAGTGGGGGCTCTGGGGGTATGGGCTCGGGAGGAGGAGGGGGGTCAGGGGGTGGCTCGGGGGGCAAGGGGAAAGGAGGCTGCCCTGCTGTAAGGCTGAAAGCCCGCTACCAGACAATGAGCATCCTGCCCATGGAGCTGTACAAGGAGTTTGCAGAGTATGTGACCAACCACTACCGGATGTTGTGTGCAGTCCTGGAGCCTGCCCTGAATGTCAAGGGCAAGGAGGAGGTTGCCAGTGCACTGGTTCACATACTGCAGAGTACAGGCAAGGCCAAGGTGAGTACTCTGCCCCCAGGGAAAGATGATGTGAGAATGGGTGCTGGTCCGAGGGTGGTGAAGGGAGAGCAGACCCAGGAGGCTGGGCTCTGTAGAGGCTGACTTTGGGGTTTTCCTGGCCCCAGGACTTCCTTTCAGACATGGCCATGTCAGAGGTAGACCGGTTCATGGAACGGGAACACCTCATATTCCGCGAGAACACGCTCGCCACTAAAGCCATAGAAGAGTATATGAGACTGATTGGTCAGAAATACCTCAAGGATGCCATTGGTATGGCCCACCTTCAGGCCTTGTTCCTAAACCTCCTCATGCCCACCCCATCACTCCTAAACCTGGCCACCCCAGACCCCATATACACCCTTCCTCAGGGTCCCAGGACCCCAGCATCCAACCGTCTGATTCTGCCATTCCTCCAACCCAGGGAACCCCCTGTCCCTGCCCTTGGAAAGTGTGACCGCTCCCTGTCGTACCCCTTTTCCCAGGGGAGTTCATCCGTGCCCTGTACGAGTCTGAGGAAAACTGTGAAGTGGACCCCATCAAGTGCACGGCATCCAGTCTGGCAGAGCACCAGGCCAACCTGCGGATGTGCTGTGAGTTGGCCCTGTGCAAGGTGGTCAACTCCCATTGGTGAGACTGGGAACTCTGGGCTGGGGGGCCAGGGTTGGGCAGTTGTGTGTTCATCTGTTCATCCATCTGTCCACCCTCAGAGGACTGAGCATCAGTACGGGCAAAGCATTCTGGGGTGTTGTAGAGCAGAGAGGTGAACAAGGCGTGGTCCCTGACTTCAGAGGGCCTCCAGCCAAAATAAGTAGGGACAGGAGCTGTCCAAAAGGCCACAGAACCATTATGGTGTGTGTGTTCAGGGAGGGTCCCTTGTGCAGCATCCAGTCAGAGAAGGCACAGCTGTGACAAAATCACACACGCAAAGTGTCCAGGACAGGGGACAGGGACTGGCGTCTGCACACAGTAGGCTAATGGCATTTCCCAAGGCTGTGAAATAACACACAGGATATGAGAAGGTGTGGGAGCCTTCCAGGAGATGTCTGGTAACTGGAACAGGCTTAGAGGAGCCATGGCTATAGCGGTGTGCTCGGGGAAGAGTGAGAATCTGCAAAGCCTTAGGTTCAGGAGTCACAGTCATCCGAATGTTCTGGAGTGTCTGTTGGTACCAAGAAGTAGCATGATTGAGACTGGCCCATGAGTCAAGTGAGCATATGGGAAGGGAAAGAAAGAAGACCAGACCATTGGTGCTGTGGTTCATGGGTCAGGAGGGAGTCAGAAGGCCGAGAAAGAGACCGCTCAGGGTCCTCTACAGAAAGGATCAGCAGTTGTCGTCTGAGGGTTGTGTAGGGAGTCAGGATGACTTAAGAGGTCATGGGACTAGTGCTTTGGAGACCCACAGCCTTCTTGACAGAACCAGGGAAGTCAAAAGGAGCCAGCTGGCAGTGTGGGGGCGATAGTGAGCTCTGTTTTACACTAGTCAAGTTTAAGGTGTCAGTGGGACATTGAAGTGGCACCGGGAGGCGGGGAAGAATGAGCCGAGCCATTCCAGGGACTGGGGATCATGCCTGGGGCACATCCATCCCCATTTCCCTGGAATCCAGAAGAGTTGGGGGGTCCGAGCTCCCTGTACCTCAAGTGACCCTCCATCTCTCTCCCATCTCTGTCTCTTCCCCGGTGTCTGTTTTTCTTCTCCTCCTCTCCTTGTCTCTCTCACACACCCCTCCGTCTCTCTCCCATGTGTCTCTCTCCTCACCCTCTCTCCCTCTCCATTTCTCTCTCCAGAATCTGTGCCCTCTACCATGGCCCTCTTCTTCAGCAGCCTCCTGTCTCTCTCCTGCAGTCCCTCCCTCCCGGTCTCTCTCATCTGTCTCCACACCCTCGCCTCCTACCACCCCTCAGCATGTTCCCTGGAAGCTGAGGGTCTCTGGGGCTCAGTCCCGGTCTCTCTTTCTCTCTCTCTCTCTCTGTCTCCCCACCCCTTCCCCCCAGCGTGTTCCCGAGGGAGCTGAAGGAGGTGTTTGCATCTTGGCGGTTGCGTTGTGCAGAGCGGGGCCGGGAGGACATTGCCGACAGGCTGATCAGCGCCTCGCTCTTCCTGCGCTTCCTCTGCCCAGCCATCATGTCGCCCAGTCTGTTTGGGCTTATGCAGGAGTACCCAGATGAGCAGACCTCACGAACCCTCACCCTCATCGCCAAGGTCATCCAGAACCTGGCCAACTTTTCCAAGTGAGGGAAACTTGAGGAAGGGTGGGGAAGAGCTGTGCTTCTGGAAGGGTCTCCTGAGTCACCAGAGCATCTATGCCTCTGAGCAGGTTTACCTCAAAGGAGGACTTCCTAGGCTTCATGAACGAGTTTTTGGAACTGGAATGGGGCTCCATGCAGCAGTTCTTGTACGAGATATCCAACCTGGACACACTGACCAACAGCAGCAGTTTTGAGGGCTACATAGACTTGGGCCGCGAGCTCTCCACACTTCATGCCCTGCTCTGGGAGGTGCTGCCCCAACTCAGCAAGGTTAGTGGCTGTCTCCTCTGTCCTGCCCCCAGGTGCTTCCCTCTCTGCACAGAGCTGTTCCCGAAACGCCACCACCACCATCTCCAGCACACTCCACACAGCCTCTGCCTGTGCCCTCTGAGCCCCTTTTAGAACTGGACATTTACTCATCAGGTGACAGCCTTGTCCTTCCAGGAAGCCCTCCTGAAGCTGGGCCCACTGCCCCGGCTCCTCAATGACATCAGCACAGCCCTGAGGAACCCTAACATCCAAAGGCAGCCGAGCCGCCAGAGTGAACGGACTCGGCCTCAGCCCGTGGTGCTGCGAGGGCCATCAGCCGAGATGCAGGGCTACATGATGCGGGACCTCAATAGGTGAGCACCCTGCTCCCCCACTGCTGTGCTCTGGGAGCCTGATTACTCCTGGATGCTTCTTGTTGGGCACTAGATGCATCTCTCTAGACTTCAAAAGGGAAACTGCAGGTTCTTAGGGACAGTGGTGAGGGTATAGGCAGTGGGAGGCTGAGAACTCTTTAGAGCTAGAGAGGGAGAAATGTATACCGAGCCCAGAGCCAGAAATACTGAGGCTCCTCTGCTCCAGGCTTAGCTGAAGCCAAAGAGACTCTGCTGCAGCTGACTTGCTTTGTCCCTCTGCCAGCCCATGCTCCTGTAGGCTGCAGTTCAGCCATGTGGTACCAAAATACTCAGGTGTCTCTACGTGACCTAACAACCCCTGCCCCAGAGAACTCCCCATGACCCAGCATTCAGAGAAGCAGCAGCTGGAGCTGAGTGGGCCCCGGAGCCTGGCATTCAGTTTGATGGGGGCGGGGCTGGGCCTCAGCTACTGTCCTTCATCTTGTGACTGCTCTGCTATTCCTCATCCGTGTCTCCATCTGTGACACCACACCCGTCCCGCCATCCCTCCCATCATCTCCACCTCTCTTCTTCTCCTGTCTGCTCGCCCCTTTGCATCTCTCTCCAGCTCCATCGACCTTCAGTCCTTCATGGCTCGAGGCCTCAACAGGTGAGGGCTCTGTCCTCCCCACCCTCCTGTCCTGCTGCACTGGGCTTTGCCCGCCTCTGCTCCTCTCCTCCTCAGTGCACCTCATCTCCTCCATGCCTGCCCAGACCAACCCTCATTCCTCTCTTGCTGCCCCACCTCCTTTTCCAGGCCTTAACCCCCTTCCTAGGCCTGTCCTTTCCCTTCTCCAGCTTCCCCTCCCATCCTCCCTGCCTGCCTCTTTAGGGCTGCTACCACCAGCGCTCACCTTCCCTGTGGGTCCCACTTCTCACCAGACCACAGGCTCGGGCACCCGTAGTCCCAGCCTCACTTCTGCCTGTGTGTGCCTTCCCTTCCAACAGCTCTATGGACATGGCTCGCCTCCCCTCCCCAACCAAGGAAAAGCCACCACCACCCCCACCCGGTGGGGGTAAAGACCTGTTCTATGTGAGCCGGCCACCACTGGCCCGGTCATCCCCAGCATATTGCACAAGCAGCTCGGACATCACAGAGCCAGAGCAGAAGATGCTGAGTGTCAACAAGAGCGTATCCATGCTGGACCTTCAGGGTGATGGGCCTGGGGGCCGTCTTAACAGTAGTAGTGTTTCCAACCTGGCAGCTGTTGGGGACCTGCTGCACTCAAGCCAGGCCTCACTGACAGCAGCCTTAGGGCTGCGGCCTGCACCTGCCGGGCGCCTCTCCCAAGGGAGTGGCTCTTCCATCACAGCAGCCGGCATGCGCCTTAGCCAGATGGGTGTCACCACGGACGGTGTCCCTGCCCAGCAACTGCGTATTCCCCTCTCCTTCCAGAACCCTCTCTTCCACATGGCTGCTGATGGGCCAGGGCCCCCAGGGGGCCACGGAGGGGGCAGTGGTCATGGTCCACCTTCCTCACATCACCACCACCACCACCATCACCACCATCGAGGTGGAGAGCCCCCAGGAGACACCTTTGCCCCATTCCATGGCTATAGCAAGAGCGAGGACCTCTCTTCAGGGGTCCCTAAGCCCCCTGCTGCCTCCATCCTTCACAGCCACAGCTACAGTGATGAGTTTGGACCCTCTGGTACTGACTTCACCCGTCGGCAGCTCTCACTTCAGGACAACCTTCAGCACATGCTGTCCCCTCCCCAGATCACCATCGGTCCCCAGAGGCCAGCTCCCTCAGGGCCCGGAGGTGGGAGCGGTGGGGGCAGTGGTGGGGGTGGTGGGGGCCAGCCGCCTCCCTTGCAGAGGGGCAAGTCTCAGCAGTTGACAGTGAGCGCTGCCCAGAAACCCCGGCCATCCAGCGGGAACCTACTGCAGTCCCCGGAGCCAAGTTATGGTCCTGCCCGTCCACGGCAACAGAGCCTCAGCAAAGAGGGCAGCATTGGGGGCAGCGGGGGCAGCGGTGGCGGAGGGGGTGGGGGGCTCAAGCCCTCCATCACGAAGCAGGTAGGTGAGGGTAAGGGTGAGGTAGGGTGGGTGGAGAGGAGCGAGGGAATGAAATGGGGTGGAACAGTGGGTGTTACGATTCTCACCTTCTTTGTTCTTTAAACAAACAAGTGGCATTTGGCCTGTGTTCTCAGCAGTCAGGAGGCAAGATGATTGCCAAGTCTGAGGCTAGCCAGGGCTAGGTACTGATATTGTGTCTCTAAACAAAAAGCTCACAAACATAAGAGGGCCTCAGCAGTGTCCTGTGAGCTGTCCAGGTACTAAGGATGTGTAGACGGTCAGCGGAGGACCAAGGAAGGCAGGATCAGTCACCTCATTAGTGCTCAGGGGAGAAGGGAAAGGCGGGTACAGGTCTGGGTTGCACTTCTCTCTTCTTCCTCTGAGCACACCCTCCCTTTCCCACCTTCCTGCTCTCTACCCTGCCTTGCTTGTCTCAGCATTCCCAGACTCCATCCACGCTGAACCCCACAATGCCGGCTTCGGAGCGGACGGTCGCCTGGGTCTCCAATATGCCCCACCTGTCAGCTGACATCGAGAGTGCACACATCGAGCGGGAAGAGTACAAGCTCAAGGAGTACTCGAAATCAATGGATGAGAGCCGCCTGGACAGGGTACGCTGGCCTTGCCTCTCAGTTCTGGACCTCCTCTCTCATGCCAAGGAAGGCCTTTAGTCCTTCCAAGGGAAAAAGACCCATGCTCAGTTAGTTGGGGAAAAAGGAAAGACCTAGTCTGTTAGGTCCTTATGTATCAGTCTGTTTGTGGGTTACATACGCTGTGGACTGGAGAGAACTGTTCTGTTGACGTGTAAGGAGACCAGCTGAAGGAGCAGGGCTTGTAGGAAGAACACTATCAAGCTAGACCTCGCAGCACAGGTCTGCCAACTGCTACTTAGGAGGCTATGGCAAAAGATGTCAAGTTCAAGGCCAGCTTGGGCAACTTTATGATATGATACCCTATTTCAAAATAAATAGTAAAAAGTAAGCCGGGCAGTTTGGGGGCCTTTAATCTCAGCACTCAGGAGGCAGAGGCAGGTGCATCTCTGTGAGTAGGAGGCCAGCCTGGTCTACAGAGCTAGTTCCAGGACAGGTTCCAAAGCTACAGAGAAACCATAAAAAACCAAAAGTAAAAAGAAAGCTGTGGAATATAGTTTGTTAGTAGAATGTTTGCCTAGAATGTATGAGGCCCTGGGTATCAATCAGCAAGTTCTACTACAGGGTTAAGCACCCATGCCCAAGGCAACCATCATAGGCCATGGTCCTCTTTCCTGTGTGTCTAGAATGGAGCTGCTTAGGTATGGACCTTCACAGGGTGGTGAAGCTTCTCAGATTGCCTTTCTTGTCCTTGCTTCAGATGCGGAATCCTGGGAGGAAGGCTCAGGCCTAGCCCTCGACACCAGAGCTTCTGGGAGGGAAAATAAGCTGGGAACATAGATTGCCTGAGCTAGTGGCTACCTATATGACACATGTTATTGTTGTGGTTGAGGAACTAAAATCTTAGAGTTATTTGACTTTTAAATAGCTATGTGTAAGCTGCAAGTAGAACTTAGTAGTGAAGCTTTGGATTTGATCCCTAGCACTGAAAATAATAAAACAAAAGAATCACATGTGACAATTATATTAAGCAACAGGAAAATGAAGTAACTGGTCTGAGCTCCTGACCCTGGAAACCCAGACTCATATGAATAGCAACATTTCCAGCCTGCGGTCCCCTTGATCTCCTATCTGCAGGAAAGGCAGGCCTAAGGAAGGAGTCACATGAGACAGCCTGCCCTCACTCCCTGCCATGTCCTTAGTCTTAGTTTGGAAATACAGTTCCTTTTTCTTTAATTTCTAGATAATGCTTCTCAAGGACTGTCCAGTAGTCTTGCCAGGGTGCCCTATGGAGCCCCCATATCCCCCACGCATGTGTGAGGGCATGGCACACTTCTAAGATGTGGGACTTGGACCTGTTGCATCTTGAGGAAGCCTCAGTTCTCACATCAGGGCTTTCTTTTTTCTTTTCTTTTCTTTTCTTTTCTTTTCTTTTCTTTTCTTTTCTTTTCTTTTTTTTTTTTTTGGTTTTTCGAGACAGGGTTTCTCTGT
>NC_022028.1:53375576-53387259 GCF_000317375.1 Microtus ochrogaster | reverse complement strand
TGAGACAGGGTTTCTCCGTAGGTTTTGGTTCCTGTCCTGGAACTAGCTCTTGTAGACCAGGCTGGCCTCGAACTCACAGAGATCCTCCTGCCTCTGGGATTAAAGGCATGCACCACTACTGCCTGGCTACATCAGGGCTTTCTTAAAAGCAGATTAAGTATGTTCAACAGGCAGAGAAAGGATTGGGTGCTCCTTGTGTCATGGTTGAACAGACGGGGATGGGAGCAGGCTGGTAAAGCCAGGGCAGGGTGCCCTCACAGTGCGGGGTCATGTGCCCGGCGGGCAGGTGAAGGAGTACGAGGAGGAGATCCACTCACTGAAGGAGAGGCTACACATGTCCAACCGGAAGCTGGAGGAGTATGAGCGGAGGCTGCTGTCGCAGGAAGAACAGACAAGCAAGATCCTGATGCAGTATCAAGCCCGCCTGGAGCAGAGTGAGAAGCGCCTGAGGCAACAGCAGGTGGAAAAGGACTCACAGATCAAGAGCATCATTGGCAGGTGAGGGGCGGCCCGGGGAGGGGTGGGAAGGGGTTGAGGCTGGAGGGAGAAGGACAAGGGAAAGCCTGCTTAAGACATTGAACACTCCCTTGCCAAGCCCCAACACTGCTTACACACTAACTTCTGAAGTCCGGGGAAAAACACCAATTACTGTCTAACATCACTGTCTGGACTTAGTTTAGGCCTAGACTCCCTGTCCCTTTTTTTTTTTTTTTTTTTTTTTTTTTTTATTTTGGGATTTATTTATTTTTTTTTTTTTTTTTTTAATCCCACTGTGAGGGTCACCACAAGCTAAGCAGTGGTCCCAAGCCACAGGAGCCCTTAACCATTGCCGTGTTCCTGGGTAGAGCTCCTCTCCAGCTGTGGGAAGGGGTTCCGTCAGAAATGGGCTTTCAGCTTGTTACTGCTGCAGAGGAACTGCTTCAGCGGGGCCCCTCTCGCCAGAGCAGCCGCATTCTGATCTGCTGTGGGTGCTGCTTTTGAGTGAGACTTAATTAGAAGAAAATGGGGGCTGGAGAGATGGCTCAGAGGTTAAAGATGCTGACTATTCTTCCAGAGGTCCTGAGTTCAAGTCCCAGCAACCACATGGTGGCTCACAGCCATCTGTAATGAGATCTGGTGCCCCCTTCTGGTGTGCAGGTGTACATGGAAGGAATGTTGTATACATAATAAAAATAAATAAATAAAAAAAATTAGAAGAAAATGGGTACTCCACTGAAGCCACCTAGGACTGAGGAACAGGGGTTGATTACAATGGCCTAGGGCACAGAAGTTAAGTCATTTGGCAGCAGGGTGTCCAGGAGGGATGGCTGAGCTACAGATCACTGGCTCACAGGAGTCTCTGTGACACAGACGTCTAGCCGAACATAGTTGTGCACACCTTTAATCCAAGCTTTCCAGTGGATCTCTGTGAGCATGAGGCCAACCTGGTCTCTACCTAGAGAGTTCTAGGACAGCCTGGTCTACATAGAGAAACCCTGTCTCAAAAAAACGAACAAATAAGATGACACAGATCTAACCTTAGGATTCAGGAACACCCATGTCCGTAATCCCAGCATTTAGGAGGCAGAGGCAGGAGGATAACCTTGGCTACATAGTGCGTTCTAGGCTTGCTTGACTACAGTGTGAGACTCGTTTGAAAAAAACAATAGGGAGAGATCAAATCTTTTAGGATTGCAGAAGTGACTGAGTAAAGAGGAAATATTGCTCTTCCAGAGGATCTGAGTTAAACTTCTAGCAGCCACATTAGGTGACTCCTAACTGCCTGAAAGTCCAGCTCCAGGGGCACCTGCAGTCATCCACACACACTCATGCAGATATGTAGAAGTAACAGAAATAGGTCGGGCAGTGGTGGCGCAGACCTTTAATCCTAGCATGGAAGGAAGCAGGATCTCTGTGAGGTCTGAGACCAGTCTGGCCTACAAAGTGAGTTCCAGAATAGCTAGGGCTACACAGAAAAACCCTGTCTTGTAAAATAAAAAAAAGTACTAGTAATAATAAGAGTAAAAATAAGCTGGGTGTGGTGGCGTATGCCTTTAATCCTATGACTGGTGAGGCAGAAGCAGGCAGATCTCTAAGGTTAAGGTCAGTTTCGGGCCAGTGGAAGCTACATGGTGAGACTGTCCCGAGAAACCAATAAATAAATGAATGAAAAAATAAGTAGAAAAAAGCCCTTTAAAAGCCCCTCAGAAAGCAGGCATGAAGACCCCTGGGAGGCAGTGGAAAGCAGGGTTCCTGCGTGGCACAGCATCTTCTGGGTCAAGAACTCTGCAAGGAGGGGAAACTGTCCAGAGTTCCCCAGGGTACTACAGGCGGGCTCTGAGCCCGTGCCCGCCACTAACCCCACTGAAGCCCGTCCCTTCAGGCTGATGCTGGTGGAGGAGGAGCTGCGTCGGGACCACCCCGCCATGGCTGAGCCGCTGCCTGAACCCAAGAAGAGGCTGCTCGACGCTCAGGTGGAAATTACAATGTCATTTATCTTCTCTGTGTCCCATCCCCATCCATCCCACTGTCTGTCTGTGTGCACTCACCGCACCAGCCGCCCTGGCCCCATCCCACTGTCTGTGCACTCACCGCACCAGCCGCCCTGGCCCCATCACATCTGTCTCCCGTGGCCTGTCTGTCTACTGCTGCTTCCTGCAGCACCCTGTGATCATCTGCATCCCATTGTCTGTGCCTCTGTCACTCCCATGCCTTCCTGTCTTGTCTTCCCACTCTTGCCTGCATCCTAGGGCCTTGCACTTCAGCCTCTTAGCTCCCCCGTCTCCAGTGCCCTTGAACTTGTACCTCTTACTAGCCCACTCCTGTGTGCTTCCTCAGCTCTTCTTCATCCAGGAAGGCTGAAGTTTTTACTGATAGAATGGAGCATACATAATCTGAGCTGTAGTTTCTCCAAGCTCTGGGTACCCTAGGGACTCAGGGTTCTCTTGACTCCCCATTCTGACTCTTTAGTAGATCGTGTCTTGCTCCTGACTCTTCAGATCATAAGGCCTCTCCCAGAAGCCCCTTTCCGTAGTTCAAATTCTGCTTGCCTTTGGCCTCTGGTGTCCCCGAACCTACTGTCTAACTCCCTGTCACCACACTCTCTGCTCACCAGCCAGCCTCCAGGCCCTCTGCACCCTTACCCCTGCTCTTTCCTATCCATATTCCTCCTCCCTCTGCTCCGACCACCAGGACTCCCTGCTCCCCCCCCCCAACTAAGCCTCCTGACCCCATGACCCCACTCTCTCCCCCTGCAGCTCCTCATCAGGTAATTCTCCTGGTTCCGCTTTGACCACGGGCGGAGGACACTGGGGGAGGTGATTCCGGACCACTGCAGGTTGGTGGTGAAGCCCACCCCTCCCAACTCTCTGCAGCCTCTCCCCTCTCACTGCTGCCCACTACACCCAGAGACCCTCCACAGACCCCACCCTCCTGACACTTCCTGCACAGACAGACCCCTTCCCAAGGTACAGCCAGAGTGCACCTGTAGACACCCCCACACCCTTTGACGCCTTAGCAATCCAAATTCCCTTACCAAGACCGAGCACATTTACAGGTTCCCTGTTCTCTCCACACGGGCCCCACAAGCCACCTCCTGACACCATCCTCCCTTTCCTCTACCTATCCAGTGTCTGTCTGTCACCCCCCATTTCACCAGAGCGTCCTTGGGAGTTGGGCTGTTGGTGTGGGTATAACAGGGTGGAGGGATATTGGGTTGGGGCCAGGATAGGGGCCTGTGCTGACTCCATCAGTTAGGTGGGGTCTGCTCATTCTTTCCTGATTCCTACCCCTCCCCTCTCTCCCTTTGCTCTCTCCCTGCACTGTGAGGCAGAAGGCAGAATGGGAGCAGGTAGTTAATTCAGGAAGACACTAAGGGACCCTGGGAGATGCTGCTGAGATGTCCTGACATGTCAACAAGGTGGATGGCATAAACAGGCAGGAGTCCGGGACAGCTGTGGCCTGTTACAGAAGTGAGGAGAACCAGCTTCCTAGAATGTATTCAAGGGCTCAGTAGCCATTTGTAGTCCAGGCAGGGACACTAGGAACAGCATGTTAAAGAACCTCTCTTGTCAGAGCTTAAGTTCCTGAGTTGCTAATGCCACTCATTTCCCCTCTCCTGCAGCCCAGTAGCCTTTAGGACACTGAAAAGCCAGTAAGTGGGAAGCTATCAGGCACACCTCGGTCCTGAGACACATTCCTGTGGGACTCATTTGTGGTGGGCAGTGGCTCCTCACACTGTAATTTAACTCTCCCAGTGCCCAGCCTCTCTGTCAAAGTAGTTAGTGATCTGTAGACACTGAAAGACACCAGGGAACCTCACCATTTAAAGGACTCCAGCAGTGAATTCTTTTGTAAAATGAATAATGGCATCCTAATTTATCCAGTTTCTAAATGTGGGTCCATGGGGGCGTAGGGGGCATGCCCATGTGTCGTCATGAGCAGACAAGCAGAGTGGAGGCATCTGAGGGTTTCTTCCCTGTTCTCCTCTCGCTGCCTGCTGGGGAGATCCCCATAGCCATGAGCGCAGCTTTGACTAAGGTCATATTCTGAGTGGTCCTGACCAGGTGAGTCTTTGGTTCTGGTATAAAGGAAAGCTGACCTTGGAAGCCTTCATTTCCTGTGTCCTTTGGAGACAGGGTCAGACACAGGTAGCTCCACGCTGCCCTACCTAACGTCTGTAGCAGACAGTGATCTGTGGATCTGTTTCAAACCATCTGTAGGCTTTGGTCCCACTGCAGCCCAGCTAGCTAGATTTTTAAAAGCCAACTAAGTATTCAGGAGTTCGGAGACCCAGGTGCTCTTCTCCCAGCAGAGGCACAGAAGGGTGGGTTGAGGGCAGGAACCAGGAAATGGGTCTCAGAGCCACCGAATGTTCTGAAAAAAAGTACAGGGGTGGCACAGGGTCTGCTGCTCAAGCTGGAAGGCCGCGGAGAGGAGCTGGAAAGGAAGGAGGGTGGGAAGGAGTGGAGCTGTGTGACTTCTCTAAACCAGGGGTTCTCCACCTGTGGAGCGTGACCCTACATGACCCCTTCACAGGGGTCACAATTCATAACAGCAAAATTAGTTATGAAGTAGCAACATTAGTAATTTTATGGTTGGGGGCCACCACACCATAAGGAACTGTACTAAAGGGTCACAGTGTTAGGAAGGCTGAGAGCCACTGCTCTAAACCTTTGGGTCATTCCTACCGGCATAAGAGGAGCTCCCGACAGGCTGTCCCTCCACACCACTTCCCTGAGCCCGCTCTAATTTGGGATGCTCTGTTTGAGAGGTCCACTCTCAGTAGCTGGCAGAACTGAGTGACAGTTGTCTGTTTAGTGAAGTGCCTGTCTTCAGAACACAGTAAGTAGAACTCTAAACAAGGCCCTGCGCAGGCCCTCAGGGAGCACAGCTGAAGCTGTGTAGCCAGGGCCCCGCCCACAGACACATTCCCAGGACTTCAGCTCACTCTTCTCAGATAAAGGAAAACTCAAGCCCTGGTTTTGTTCAGATTATGAGCAAACTTGCACATCTGTAGGGGTTTGGACTAATGAGGTTTTACTGGACTGCCTCCTCTGGGTCCTCAGCGCTGAAGTTCCTACCTGGGATGGAGGGGGCTGGGGGAAGAAACAGTTCTTGAAGCAGAAGTTCTGTCAGAGGGAAGGTGAGAGCTAGTTGCTTTTGAGCTGGTTTTCTGGTGTGAGCTCTCTCCCGGGGGGGTGGAATGGCTGTGGAGCACTGGCCTTGGGTGAGGAGCACTGCTTGGGGCTGGCATCCTTGCCCCCGCGAAGCGTCTCAATAAGTCCGCGCTCTCCTCTTTGGTGTCTTGCAGGAGAGGCAGCTTCCCCCCTTGGGTCCAACAAACCCGCGTGTGACGCTGGCCCCACCTTGGAACGGTCTGGCCCCCCCAGCCCCACCACCCCCACCCCGGCTGCAGATCACAGAGAACGGCGAGTTCCGAAACACCGCAGACCACTAGCCCACCCAGCATCACAGACCTCCTTCCTTGTGCACCCCACCCCGGAACATCACCAACCACCAGGACTGGACGTCACCGAGGGACAGCAGGAATGCCTCCCTTAATGCCTCCTTGAGGCACCCATCCGCCACCTCCACTGCACCATTTCTAGGAGGGAGAGTGGGACCCTTAGCTGCCCTCTTTCACCCCCAGGGACCTTCACCCCACCAACCCCTTCACTCCGGGGTGCTATCCCCACCCTCTGCCTCATAGTTCCCCTGAGCACTGGGGGACAGACCCTCACCCCCACAGTGGGGGTGTGGCACCTCCAAACTTTCAACTTCAGGGTGATTTTTTTAGCAGTAACCAGAGCTGACAATCTAACTCCCCTCCACCACCCCATTTTGGCCTCCCCTGTCCCCCTTGTAATGGGGAGGGGACCCCAGGTGAGGGGGCCCTATTACCCCTTGATTTCTCAGGAGCGTCTGGGGGGGCTCAGCACGCACAAACTCCTCCTCTTTCCACTCTTACATTTACCCTCCCCACCCAGAACCCAGATGGGGTGGAGGGGGCCACCGGGGCAGGGAGGGGGCGGCAAGGGGGGAATGGGAGTTGCCTCCCCTTCTTCCCACACCTGATCTGCTCTTGGCTGGTCCCAGAGCGGGGTGAGGGGGCTTATGCCCTCCCCTCCCCCAGTGTGTTGGGTGGGGTGGAACTGAGGTTCGGATGAAGGGTTAGGGTTTAGGGGCCTGTGTGTTGGGTTGTGGAGGACAGACCAGCTGATCTGCCCTACCCTGACACACAGCCAGCCCCTACCCTTTCCCTCTTTGTCTCTACTCCCATGGGGAGGGGGGAATTTACTCTAGGAAAAGCCATGTCTCTCTCCCCCAGGGTGGGGGACCTGTGTTGGAGGATGGGTGTTTGGGGGCCCCCTTCCATGACTCTGTCCCCTGGGGAGGTAGGACAGGGCTGGGTTTCCCTCTCACCCTCCCCCCTCACCCAGTCTCCCTCCCTCCCGCCAGCTCCACGATTTTTCGGTGTTTCTCTGTACATAGCTCTCTGGCGGGATAGGGGAGGTAGGATGGATGGGGTTTGGGGTGGGTAGGCCATGGAAGGGGAGAAATCCCTGCTGGGTACCCCCCTCTTCTCTGACTGCTGACCCCTGCCCAGACTTGTCTCCTCACTCCTTCTTGCGTTTGGTATTGAGAATTCCTCCCAGACTCCAGACTCAACCTTTTGTACGGACAGCTCTCCTTCAGTCTTACCCTCTACACATCCACCCAGCCGGGGCCAAATTTATACTTATATAAAAGTTGTAAATATGTGAAATTTTATCCCGCACCCTTTCCTCTGCTTACCCCACTTCAGGCCCTACCCTCTTACCTCCTTCCTTCTCTTTGGCTGTTGTAATTATCTGGGGTTTGTACTGTACATAACCGGGGTGGGGACTGGGAGGCTACCCCTCTGTACAGAGCTTCCTGGCTCCCTAGCCCGCCCCTCACTTCTCTCCCCACTCACCACCTTAAGAGTAGGGAGCCGCTCTTCTTACTCGTTTTTTGTTTGTTTACTCGTTCTCCTTACCTCCCCTACTCCCAGCCCTACCACACCCCCCTTTTTTCCCCACTCCCATTTCCTTTTTTTCTGGAGTGTGTGGTGAAACAGAAAAATCATGTTTAATAAACGGAGATTGTTCTTTTATTGCTTGGCCGACCTTTATTTATTAGTTGGTTTTTAGAGACAGAGTTTCCCTGGCTGTCCTGGAACTCGCGCTGTAAACCAGGCTGGTCTCCAACTCAGAGATCGCCCTGCCTCTGCCTCCCAAGTGCTGGGACTAAAGGCATGTGCCACCTGGCCCAGCACTGAAGTCCCCTGGAGGGGGTGACAGGAATTACTTTTGGAGAGAAAGCTGCCAGCCTGCAAGCAGTGCTACACTGTCCCACCCAGTCAGGAGAACAATCTACACCGCAGCGTCGACCTGGCCGAACTCCCACTCCCGCTAGCCACTCGCCGCTGAGGCTCCGAAAGGGCCCAAGTGAACAATCTCCCAAACTCTCTCAACGCAGGGTTTAATCGCTAGGACGCGCCTCTGCGAAATGGAGGAAAGGATTAGGGTGCTCTGCGAGGGGACGCTCCAGACTTCCGATCTGGCTGCCCCGCGTGCACACAGGGGACGGCAGCAACTACCTCGCGCGGCGGGAGGGAAGATCCACCAGGCGCTGCCGAGCCCGTCTCGACCCTCTCCGAGGACCGGTGCCCTTCCACCTCCGCCGCTCTTCCGACGACGCTCGGGCAGCCCGCCGGCTCCTGGCCCCGCCTCCTCTGGCCGCACAGCCAATAAGAAGGAGGCTTGTAGGCTGCCGTCCTCCCATTGGCTACAGACCCGGCCCCGCCCTACGCCTGAGCAGCCCCGGCGTCCGGCGGAGCGGCGGTCGCTTCCGGCCGACCGGACGCCGTGGAGGCCACGGAGTTCCGAGACGGTCTCCCGTGCGGTGGGGGCGTGCCGGTCGTCCTGCGCGTGGGGGGAGCTCGCGGAACCGGCCCGTGGGAGCACGGTGAGGCGGGGCGAGCGGCAGCCGAGAGCGGCCCGAGCCGGCGAGCGGGGCGCAGTCCTCTCCTCGGCTTCCGCAGGGCCTGGGATAAACACCCTGGTTGGTGGGTGTTCTGTCGGTGTTCTCGGTCGGCGGGACTAATGGACAGAAGCTGTCACGGGAGGACTTTCAGGCGTCTGTGGGGTGCAGCTTGAGACAGGTCTCCTGTCCCGGGGCTGTCCGGTCTCTTGCCTCCGCAGCCGTCGTTAGAGCCCTGCTCTTCCCGACTCCCTGGGATTTGTCTTTCCCGAGCTGGCCATGGATGCTTCGACTCAGCCTCCCACACCCACTTCTCCGAGTTGCAGCCTAACTTCACGGACAATCCACATCGAGTTCCCTCACCACAGCACTTCGCTGCTAGAATCCCTGAACCGCCACAGGCTGGAGGGGAAGTTCTGTGATGTGTCCCTCCTGGTTCAGGGCAGGGAAATTAGGGCTCACAAAGCAGTGCTGGCTGCCGCCTCTCCTTACTTCCATGACAAGCTGCTTTTGGGGGATGCGCCCCGACTCACCTTACCCAGTGTCATTGAGGCAGATGCTTTCGAGGGACTGCTTCAGCTCATCTATTCAGGGCGCCTCCGCCTGCCACTGGATGCTCTCCCTGCCCACCTCCTTGTAGCCAGTGGCCTACAGATGTGGCAAGTCGTGGATCAGTGCTCAGAGATTCTTCGAGAACTGGAAACATCAGGTGGTGGAAATTCAGGCGGCGGAGGAGCCGCCTGCCACACACTGCTTTCCACAACCCCTTCAGGAGGCTGGTGCATTCGCTCCTCCTCTTTCCAGAACCCAGCGCAGTCCTCTGCTTCCACAGAGAACTCTGCCTTCGCCGAGAACCTCGTTGGAGGGGAGAAGAGTGAGCTGGAACAAGCGTTACAGGTTCAGGTGAAGGAGGAGGAGGAGGAGCAGGGGTCGGCAGCCCACCTCCTCCAGACTCAACCTCAGAGACTACCCGAAGAGTTTCCCCCAGCTTGTGGCTCCCACCCCCTGCCTGCTTCTGCTTTCCCCAGCATGTCTCCGGAGGACCAGAGTTCAACCCTTGAGTTTCCTGCCCCTCCTGTCCAGGCTTCCCATGTCATAGAGGTTAATCTGGACCCCCTTATGTCTGTGGAGAAGACATCAGGAAGTAGGACTGTGCCTCGAGGAGCGAAGGAGGGGACCAGAACCCTTTCTGAAGCGGACTCTGAGGGAAACGGAGAGCTAAGATACTTGCTGTCCTCAGGAGGAGAAACATCCGGGTCAGGAGACCCGTCCTGGAAACCAGTGGACCTTCATGGGAATGAAATCATGTCGGGAGGGCCCGGAGGATCGGGACAAGCTATGCATGGGCCTGTGAAGCTGGGAGGGACGCCACCTGCAGATGGGAAGTGCTTTGCTTGCTTGTGTGGAAAGCGCTTCGCGGTGAAGCCCAAACGAGACCGGCACATCATGCTGACCTTCAGCCTTCGGCCCTTTGGCTGCGGCGTCTGTAATAAACGCTTCAAGTTGAAGCACCACCTCACAGAGCACATGAGGACCCACGCCAAAGCTCTGGATGCCTGTCCCCACTGCGGCCGTCGCTTTCGCGTCCACGCCTTTTACCTTCGCCACCGGGACTTGTGCAAAGGGCAGGGTTCGGGCACTGCCCACTGGACTTACAAATGACAGCTGGCGCTCTCTACTGACTTGTAGGAGAAGTAGCCACTGCTGCTGCCGGGCTCTCACCCGTCACCACCTCTGTCCTAGATTGCATAGTCCAGGAGGTTATATAGCTTGTGAACCCCTTGCTCTTGGGATGGGCCTCACCCTGGTGTACTCGGAAGCTCAGGTTTCTCAGTCCAGCTGTTTGTTGAACAGACTGTAGGAAAGTCATATTTTTGACCACTCACCCTAAAGGGCCTCTTGTATCGGTAGCCAGTGAGGAAACCATTGACTTAGATTACGTTGGTGAGCGAAGAGTTGGAACAAAATGACCTAGTAACTTTACTTCCTCTTCACCAGGAGGTAAGGGAGCTGCTCTCCGACTAGGAATGTATTTGATTCAGAGCGCAAGTAATTGTCAGACTAAGCCCCAGGCACCCCCCCACACACACTGTTGGCAGTGTTCTGTTTCTATACTTCTTCCTGCTGTTTCTT
Organism: Microtus ochrogaster; assembly: GCF_000317375.1. NCBI lineage: Eukaryota > Metazoa > Chordata > Mammalia > Rodentia > Cricetidae > Microtus > Microtus ochrogaster. Next base: position 53,376,642 of record NC_022028.1, on the reverse strand, counting down.
TCTAGAAGCTTTCTAGATTGTACTTTGCTTTCTCACCAGTAGACACCTCCCCCAAAGTCCTCCTAAAAATGTACTTGAACACGCAGCAGGTGTGGTTGCACACACCTGTAATCCCAACACGTGTGAGACAGGGGCCACAGATCTCTGTGAGCTCCAGACCAGCCATAACAAGGTCCAAGCCAGTCGGGGCTACACAGTGAGCACTTTAACACACTGAGCATCTGTGCGAGTCTGCCGACCCCCCCCCCCACGTCCCGCCAGAGGTTACTCCCTCAGCAGCCTTTGCTCTGTCTTCCTTTGACGACCACTGACGGCTTGCGTGTAACCACAGTGACAGATGTGACCGGTGAACTCAGGAGATGGCAACTGTCATAAAATGCTCTCAGGGTAGCCCCATTGCTCGCTGAACAAATTGCCCTGATTGGGACTCAGGGTTGAGACCACACGTGGTGAATTCTGCAGAATAACTAACTGAACAGAGGACGGTACTGCCTCCCTCTCCCTCCCACCCACATTTGATGGGAAGAAATGCAGAAGGGAAGTGATGGAGAGTTAAAGTTGCTTAACTTAATTACTTTTTTTTTTTTTTTTTGAGACAGGGTTTTGTGTAGCTTTGGAGCCTGTCCTGGAATTTGCTCTGTAGTGCAGGCTGGCCTCGAACTCACAGAGATCCACCTACCTCTGCCTCAGAGTGCTGGGATTAAAGGCGTGCGCCACTATCGCCTGGCTTAATTTCATTGCTTAATAAACTCTTGCGTGAAATCTAAACTGACGGCAGCCTAGATTGAGTGATTTCTGTGGAGGAGGTGTGAGAGCAGAGCTGCAGGAGGTGAGTGTGTTCCTTTTGCAGCGGTTACACGTTGGTGGAAGAATCATATTGGTTTCCCAATACAGCTGGAGCTGCCCCACTGCTGAGGAACCGCAGGTAAGGCACTTTACGTTTCAGGGGTTTTGCTTGAGACCTCATCTTTTTTTTTGGTTTTTCGAGACAGGGTTTCTCTGTGGTTTTGGAGCCTGTCCTGGAACTAGCTCTTGTAGACCAGGCTGGTCTCGAACTCACAAAGAT
>NC_022028.1:53372810-53375476 GCF_000317375.1 Microtus ochrogaster | reverse complement strand
GCGCCACCACTGCTATTACAACATTCTTGAAGCTTTATTATTCGAATCTGATGTGTCTTTTTGTTACAGATACATCTTGTTAAGCCCCCCAGCAATCTTACCTGATAGTAATTATATAAAAATTAGCCGGGCAGTGGTGGCACACACCTTTAATCTCAGCACTCCACTGAGGAGGCAGAGGCAGGTGCATCTCTGTAAGTTAAAGGCCAGCCTGGTCTACACAGTGAGTTCCAGGACAGGCTCCAAAACTACACAGAAAAACACTGTTTCCAAAAAATATATATTTAAACTGGGGCTGGACAGGTGGCTCAACAGTTAACACTCCCACGCTTCCTGCTCTTCCAGAGCACCCAGGTTCAATTCCCAGCACCCACACAATGACTCACAACTGCCTGTAACTCCCATCTCAGAAGGATACAACTTCCACTTCCTGGCCCCCTAGGGCTTCAGGCATGCACATGGTACACAGATACACATGCAGACAAAACACTCATACACATAAAAAATATTTAGAAAACAAAGATATAACTGCAGTTATAGATTGAGGTCATGCTGAGCTGAACGTGGTAGAGCAGGCAGAGCAGGAATTCAAAGTCGGTCTCAGCTCCGTGGAACGTGTACACACAGCCTGACAGTATGACGCCCTGTGTAAGACAACTGCTGTGCCCAGATCCTTTCTCAAAACATTAGCGCCCGGAGAGACAGTTGTTTCCTGGATAGTACACCTAATGTCCTGCACACTAAGAAGTGAGAATTCAGGTGACCCTGACTGCCTTGACGCCTTAATCATTCTTGATATACAGGAATATATATTTTGTTTTTTTTTTGTTTTTCGAGACAGGGTTTCTCTGTAGCTTTTTGGTTCCTGTCCTGGAACTAGCTCTTCTAGACCAGGCTGGCCTCAAACTCACAGAGATCCGCCTGTCTCTGCCTCCCGAGTGCTGGGATTAAAGGTGTGCACCACCACTGTCCGGCATGCCACTTTTTGATAGGGTTTGAGTTCATAATATTAATGTATTTTCTGACATCTTGCATTGGGCATAGTGCTGGATGGTACTTTGGTTTATTCTACAGATCTTAGAACAGGGCAGTGTGCTAACCTGATTTCCTTCACTGGGAAAGGGTCTCAGTGGATAAGAGCAGTCACTGCCCAAACATGACATCCTGAGTTCAGATCCCAGCACCCACAGAACAAAAGCCGGGTGTTGGACTGACAGGAGGAGTCAGTAGGTGCCTTCGAAGAAGCCTGATAACCTGAGTCTGCGCCCCAGAACCCACATGGTGGAAGGAGAGAACTAACTTCTGCAAGTCATCCACAGACCTTCACATGCATGTCATAGCACACGCTTGCACACACAGACACACACTTTAAAAAAGGTTTTACAAAATGGGATTTTTGTGGCTAAGCGGGTAAAGTACAGCTTGGAATTTTCAAACTCTCAGATGGACCATGGTCTTATGTACTTGGTGAGGAGTGTATTCCTTGAGAAAGGCAGCAGTGGTGGTGTCTTGGATCAACCACAGGCCTACCCACCCGCTTGGCGTGCATTAGGTAGGTGGCTGTATTTCTTGCTATCTTGGTTCCGTGGGTTGCAAGCACAGGAAGTTGGCTCTGGATAGCCTTACTGAGGTGAATTTATAGAAGAATAGAAAGGGCGGCACTGAGGCGCCTGTGGAAGATCAAGTCCTCTCAGAGCTCATGGAGCCCACGTCCCAGGGCATAGACCCTGCAGAGACAACTTGTCCTGGGGCGGGCTGCTGAAAGACGGACAGATGCATCTCAAGGAGGGTAGGTCTTTAGCTGCAGCGGGGCTCAGCCTCTGTGGACTGAGATGCTTTCCCTTCCCCACGGCTTCCTTATTGTTCTCCAGTTTAAGCCTTAGCAAGTTCGTTTCCATATCCTCAAAACATCTCAGTTAAGCTTCCGAGAGACAATGGCAAATACGAACTCTGAACAAGGGATACCTTGGTTTTCCTGGTTTTCCCAGCCTAGTTTTGCATAGGCTTTGCATCTTTGGGAACCCTCACTGTGGGTGACATAAAGGTGCTGAAGACAGGGCTGACTGAGACTACCTGTCGCCATTCGGGAGCCAGCTGCGGCTGTGTTCCAGGGAGTGGTTTGTCTTGAACTTGCTCTGTGCCGGAGGCCTCCTGTGCTTGGCCCCTTCCCTCCTCTTCCGAGTGCTGAGATTGTGGAGCCCACTGCCACAGAAGCTCGTTTTGGAGGGTTTTGTTTGTTTTTGGTGTTGGGAATTGAATCTAGAAACTCACACTAGGAACTGTGTTCTTCACGACCGAGCTCCAAACTGACCCTGGTCCTTGTGGCACAGGACTGAAAATCAGCTTCTCATGAGAGAATTGGGGGTGTGAGTTGGTGGTAGATGCTTGCCTGGCATCTACAAAGGTGGGCTTGACCTGAGGCCCACAAAATAAATCTCAGTCAGACTTTCAGTTCATACCAACACTGTGGCTGGAGCGTCCTTGACCGCACCTCAGTGTGACTGGAGTCTTCATCGGTGACATGCTGAGGGAGAAGAGGGAAGGGTGTGCACAGGTCAGCCAGTACCAGCCAAGTCCACTGAAGAGGGAAGCCTTAAAACCTCAGTATAAGCCGGGCGATGGTGGCGCACGCCTTTAATCCCAGCACTCGGGAGGCAGAGGCAGGC
>NC_022028.1:53370529-53371580 GCF_000317375.1 Microtus ochrogaster | reverse complement strand
TCTCAGTACAGATGGTTGTGAGCCACCATGTGGTTGCTGGGAATTGAACTCAGGACCTCTGGAAGAGCAGCCAGTACTCTTAACCTCTGAGCCATCTCTCCAGCCCAGGAATATATTTTTTAAATTCTCTGTGTGTGTATGCGTGTACACGTGTATGTGCGTGTGTATATGTATGCGTGTGTGTATATATCTGTATACGCGCGTGTGCATACGTGTGAGTGTGTGTGTGTGTGCCCAAAGAAGACTCTGAAGCAGGGCACACTTTGTATTCGTGCATGCCTCCCCAGTACTTTATGCCTGTAGTCATGATAGTGGCCTCAAGAACAATGAGGTTTTTGTTTTTGTTTTTTAGACAGTTTCTCTGTGTAGCTTGCTGTCCTGGAACTCACTCTGTAGACCAGGCTGTAGCTGGAAGTGTTCTCCATCCCTCTGATCCCATCAGGCTGGCTTCTCTTCACCCACCAGGTCCCCACTAACTAGTTCCTGCAGCCACTTATGAAATAATCACTCTGTCTCAGGCTTAGTATAAGTTAAAATTGTCTTAGGCTTCTTACTGGCTAGCTCTAACTATTAAATTAACCCATGTTAACTTTAACATAGTAAAATTAAATAAACAAAAAAGTTATCAAGCAAGAATTACAGTTATAATATTTAGTCTATTGGTATTAGGCAAAATTAAATACTCTGTCATCTGTATTATCTTTGTGAGTCTAAAGTTTTCTTTGTTATTTATCTTTTATTATAACTAAGAAAAATTATAACTGTCTTCAACTCCATCAAAGACTCCAGAAGGATATAATATTATCTAAGTAAACAGGAAGTGCATTGTAAGCAATTTCCAGAGATCTAGAAATGACAGAGATATCTCTCTGTCTAGATAGTCACCCAAAGTTTTCCTGTACCATTGGAGCATCCATCTTCAGCCTACAGGCCCACAATACCTGGCAAACTTTTCAGCGAAGCAGGAAATTTGAAGATCTGTACTGCTTTATACTGGTAAAGTTCATCAGTTGCATTTTTCTGTGTCCTATAGCATGTCAGGCAGTTTCTT
>NC_022028.1:53368714-53369618 GCF_000317375.1 Microtus ochrogaster | reverse complement strand
GCCACCACCACCTGGCATTCTGTAGGTCTTTGAAGTGTTGAAGATTATCTAACCGAAATATATCTCTATATATCTAGAAAACCTAACATGACTAAAAGTTTGGATAATCTGTATTTTTAACTATATATTACATTTTTAAATGAGCTGTATAAACATAATACCTTAAACAAGAGTAGAAATACACATATAACAAAATTGACCTTAAATTTATATCAATAGACCAAAGTCCTTACCACTGTAAAGTATTCATTTCTATATCATATCCCCACCTTTTTTTTTTTCTTTAGAAAGAGGTTGACAGTGACCATTAACCACTTACAGCCAACCCCCTTTAAATGAAAACAAACATTTATAAACAATCATTTTGGGGAGTTTGAATGCAGTGTTCTCCAAACTGCTCTTTGTTGGGCGAAGTATATTTAGGGTTCACAGAGACCATCAAGCCACATTGGCCTGGAAGGAATCCACAGGTTCCCATCCTCAGAAATGCTGTGGGACAACGCTGATTGGCCAGTAGCCAGGCAGGAAGTGTAGGTGGGCCAACCAGACTAAGAGAATGCTGGAACAAGGAAAGGCAGAGAGGTGGTCATCTGCCAGACACAGAGGAAGCAAGGTGAGAATGCCTCACTGAGAAAAGCCAAACCATGTGGCTAGACATAGACAAGAAATATGGGTTAGTTTAAGTTGTTAAGGCTAGTTAATAATAAGTCTGTGCTAATAGTCCAAACAGTTTATAATTAATATAAGCCTCTGTGTGTTTCTTTGGACCAAGCAGGACAGAAACTTCCATCTATAGATGTTACCCAAATGTTTGGCAAGAGTTTCCACATAAGCCGGGCGATGGTGGCGCACGCCTTTAATCCCAGCACTCGGAAGGCAGAGGCAGGTGGATCTCTGTGAGTTC
>NC_022028.1:53366529-53367748 GCF_000317375.1 Microtus ochrogaster | reverse complement strand
AGATTTCCAGGACATTCAAAGATACACAGAGAAACTCTGTCTTAAAAATAACAAAAATTAAAAATAAAAGGAATAGAGTTTTTAAAAAGAGCCATGTAAAGATGGGAAATAGAGTCTGGATGCTGTGCTATTATGTTGTCTCTGAACTGTTTGATGACTGAGTAAACAACAGCTGCTAAAAGACATTGGATCATAAATGCTGCTGGATTAATCCAACGTACATATTTTGAAAATACCTTGACTCCAAAATTTAAGTCAAAAGATATGTTACTTTGGGAAAGAGGTTCTGCTTTTATTTCCACAGGACATGAGAGGCTGTGGATTCATTCTGGATTAAGAAAAATCAAGTTTGATTTAGGAAGACCCCCTGAAAAATCTCTGATAGGAACAGATGACCCAGATGATCTAATGTCTCAGAGCACCTCTGTTGCAGTTTCCTCTGAGTTCTGCATCCAGAATAGCTTCAGGACTGCTGACTGAGGTGACCCAGCCTCACAGAATACTCCAGTCAGGACTTGACCATATTCCTAAATTTTCTTTGGACCTTCATAAGATAATCAGCACCAACCCTCCCCCCCCCGCCCAGTCAGCAGAAAGTAGCCTAGAAAACTATGCCCACATTCCTTAAAAAAATGAATTATATATGTTTATCTTTATTTAGAGTGTTGGTTACAATTTGTTATGAATAATGGTCAGGAAAAAAAGCTAAACACAGGAAATTAGATTCAGAGTTCTTGTTTTGAAAGGGAAAAAGGAAAATGCTATGGGATAACGCACTTGTACACTGTAAAGATTTGTCACTTGTATTGGTTTAATAAAACACTGATTGGCCAATAGCCAGGCAGGAAGCATAAGTGGGACAACAAGACTAGGAGAATTATGGGAAGAGGAAAAGCAGAGATACAGTCACCAGCCAGATGCAAGGAAGCAAGATAAGAATGCCTTATTGAGGGGGCTGGAGAGATGGCTCAGCGGTTAAGAGCATTGCCTGCTCTTCCAAAGGTCCTGAGTTCAATTCCAGCAACCACATGGTGGCTCACAACCATCTGTAATGAGGTCTGGTGCCTTCTTCTGTCCTGCAGGCATATACACAGACAGAATATTGTATACCTAATAAATAAATAAATAAATAAATAAATATTTTTTTTTAAAAAAGAATGCCTTATTGAGAAAGGGTACCAAGCCATGTGGCTAAACATTGATAAGAATTATGGGTTAA
>NC_022028.1:53360616-53365697 GCF_000317375.1 Microtus ochrogaster | reverse complement strand
GAAAGAAAGAAACATTAGCACATTGCCATATCTGTAGTGTTTGATGATAGCAGTTACATCGGTTAGGTTTCTGTGGAGGAAGAGAACTGGTGAAGTATATGCATGTTTGCCTCAGAGCCTTGAGGAATTGCCTTGAACTGCGGGAAGGACACGCTTCCTGCAGTGCACAGGGTGAGCAGGCAGGGTGCTTATGCCATCGTGAAGCAGATTTCTCCTTTTTCCAGGAAATCACTTTGCTCTCAGGGCCTTTGGCTAAGTAGATGCGGGTCACCCCTTCATGGAGGGCAAGCTGTGTGTAAAGCCAGCTGACTGCAGGTGTTAGCCACACCCTCGAGACACCGTCAGGGTAATGTTAGCCGGGGTGTAACTGAACAGCTGGGTACCACACACCATGTCCAATCCCCGTGACAAGAAGCATGTCCAGAAATGTTCCAGCCTCTGCCCTGAACTCGTCAGGATGAAGCTCCGGGTGGTAAGGAAAGTCAGAATACACTGCTTCTGCTTGCTTTTTAGTTTATTACATTTGTTTATTTCTGTGTGTATGCACAGGTGTGCACATGCTGCTGGCACGTGGAGGTCAGGACAGCATGCAGTCTGTGCTCCCCAGCCGTGGCAGGTGCCCAGCCTCAGCAGCAAGCATCTTTGCCCACTGAGCCGTCTTGCTGGACCTCCGCCCTGCAGTACAACAGGTACTTCTTTCCCTGTGTTCCCAGGAGTGCCAGTCATGAGAGTTATGCCGTATTCTACCTTCGTCCCTGTGCCCGGGTGCATCACTTAAAGTGAGAATGCACTAAAGGAAATGTGGTTTTGGTGACTTTGCCATTGCACAAACAAACACCACAGGGTGCATGAATGGTTTGTGGGGCGGACCAGTATGAGAGCCTGTGTTGACTGAAGCAGTTACGTAGCACAGCCATATAAACACTGTGGAAACTATCCAGCCTTTGTTGGCTCACTGCATAGCCAGTGATGGCCTTGAATGCCTAAGCCTACACCTCCCGTACATGGCACTTCTGGCTCATACCCAGCCTCAAGTGGTGCAATCCTTTTCTTACTGCAGTGACTAAATATCTGGCAAGAAGCCACCCACAGGTTTATTTTTGGCTTACAGTTTGAGGACACACAGTCCATTGTGCTGGGGGTATCCTCAGGCCACTGGACTTCGCGTAGCAGTCGGAGCAAGGAGAGGTGGGTTCTGTGACTCCTCACACTCTCTTCTCTGCAGCCCAGAACTTCAGCCTACAGAGTGAGCCACCTATACCAATAACATGGTTGCTCTCCCAAGTCAGGGACCTCCCTGGAAAGCCTCAGAGTATGTTTGTTTCCCAGGTGATGCTAAGTCCTACCAGATTGTCACAGACATGAAGGGAATTCTAACATACTCCATGACACGGAAGCATTGAGACATGACACTAGAGGAAGTCAACCAGTCACAGAAAGATGGGCGATTGTCTTCTGCAGCTGGCACAGTGACAACATGAGGACCGTTGCCTCGCGTGGCTTCTGTTTGGGCTGAGGACACTGTTCTCGAGGTGGATGAATGACAGTAATAATACCACAGCAGTGTGAACGTGCTTAATGTCAAAACTGTACACAGAAAAATGGATAAAAATGGTCAGTTGCATTAGCTGTGAATGAGTAGATAAAGGGATTCAACAGCAGCAGCTGATCCATCACAAAAAGACGGGCAGACGTTATGTTCCACTTACAGAAAATGCCACCACTGCATATGAGTTAGTCTCACCAAAAATATCCACATTGAATATAATGAAGCCTTCAGAGCTGACTGAGGCCCAGGAAATGTCTAGGGAGGGAAGCAGGTGAGGTCGACCAGCAAAGCCGAAACCAGGAACAGGCAGCTCAACCTGACACACAAGAGCACTTTGCAAGAGGGGAAAGGATGGATTTAAAAGAATTTTGTGGCTGGGCATGAAGGTGCACACCTTTGATCTCAGCGCTCGGGATGCAGGAGCAGGAGGCCAGCCCCGTCTGCGTAGCGAATTCTAGGCTAGGGAGGGATGCATGGTAAGAACCTGCCTCAGAGACAAACAAGCACAGGAAAGAGTTTGCGTGGTTGTACAGATGGCTCAGTGCGTACAGTGCTGCGTAAGTGTGAGGACCTGAGTTCAGATTCCTAGTGCGGCCGGACGGTGGTGGACCTGTGAGTTCGAGGCCAGCCTGGTCTACAGAGCTAGTTCCAGGACAGGCTCCAAAGCTACAGAGAAACCTCTCAAAACAAAACAGAAAAGCTGCTTGTGGCCATTAGTCTGAGTATTTGGGAGATACATACAGGATTCCCAGGGCTCACTAGCCCAACTGTCTATTGGTCAGTGAGTTCCAGGTTCAACAAGAGACCACAGTTGGAGGGCTCAGCAGGCGGAAATGCTTACACGCAGGTCTGATGACCTGAGTTTGGTTCTCTGATCCCACAAGGAGGCGGGAGAAAAAAAAAATCAACCCCTGAGAGTTGTCCTCCGACCTCCTCGTGATGCAGAGTTGTATGGGTGCGCACACGAACACACGCATCAGTAGAACAGGGTGGAGATCCATAAAGGAAGACACCTAGTGCTGGCCCCTGGCTTCTCCACACACGTGCGCACACATGCACACACACTTGCACATAGGTAAGCACACCCTAACACACACATGGTATACACATAGACCAAAACAATAGAAATAAAACATTTTGAATTTTGAAAATATAACCATTATGGATTCTAGTTTTAAAATGATTTTTTCCCCAAGACAGAGTCGTACCCTGCAGCCCAGTCTGGCTTTGAACTTGCCATATATACTTCTGCTTCATCCTCCCTAGTACCACAGGACCAGTACAAGGGTTTATTTTACTCATTTAGTTTTTGAGACAGAACCTCCCAGGCTGGCCTTGAGTGGAAATCCTCCTTCCTACCTTCCTGAGAGTTGTAGCTGCAGATGGGAGTTGCCAAACTCAGCTTTAAAAAAAAAAAATCCAAGTGTTTACAAAACCGTGGAATTAGAAGAGGGACGTAGTTGAGCTGCAGAGTGCTTGCCCAAGGCATCCAAAGCCTGGCTGCAGAAGATGAACAGTTCAGAGATGAGAGGGGACCTGTGGAGGCTGTGGTCACTGTGGTTCTCCCACGGGTGATAAAAGTCAGTGCATGCTGTGGAAGGAATAAGGAGACAACTGAGTGCCAGAGGTCCATCCACATCCGGGTCAAGAAGCTGTTGAACATCTTTTCTCAGCAGGGGTCTGTGAGGGGGCAGGCAGGGGGAGGTGAAGCCTCCTCTTCTGAAAGCTGACAAAGCATGGCTCTCCAGATGGACCAGTGGTACCACTGGCTGGCCTGCCTTCTGCAGGTTACCCAGCGCACAGCCTCCCCAGCAGCACAAGCTGGGCTGCTGCTAGCTCTTCCTTCGCTTGTATTCTCTCAGCAGACAGAAACTATGTTGTAATTTAAGCAACATAGTTTAGGATAATCAGTTACTGGAGCTGGCAGTGTGGCTCCGTGGTAGAACACTTGCCAAGGACTGGTTTCAGTTCCCAGCATAAAAACCAAAATACTTCTCCCTGTGCACTTCATTGGGCATGGTTGTCACACCAAAATCCTGGCTTGTAAGAGGTTGGGGCAGGAAGACTGGGTTCAAGTGCCGCCTGGACTATGTAACAGGATAGTATCTCATAGGCAGAAGGGGAGGGGAGGGAAAGGAAGGAAGGAAGGTTAATTAAATGTTGCTAGAGTAGCCGCAGAGATGAAGGACTCTGGGGCCGAGGGGAATTCCCTTAAGGCCATGGTTCAGGTCGCACTGGAGAACATGGAGGGTAGAACATCACTGGGTGGTCCAGATGCCGAGAAAGGAGCCTGATGGGACCTGGAACTTGGGCTTCTAGCCTCCAGAATCATTAGGGGGAAAGGTGGAGTGGTGGCCCACACCTTTAATCCCAACTCTCGGGAGGCAGAGACGGTCTGATCTTTGAGTTGGAAACCATCCTGGTCTACATAGCAACTTCCAGGTCACCTAGGGCTACACAGTATAGTGAGAACTTGTCTTTAAAATTTCTTCAAGGGCTGGAAAGATGGCTCAGAGGTTAAGAGCATTGCCTGCTCTTCCAAAGGTCTTGAGTTCAATTCCCAGCAACCACATGGTGGCTCACAACCATCTGTAATGAGGTCTGGTGCCCTCTTCTGGCCTGCAGGCATACACACAGAATATTATATACATAATAAATAAATATTAAATTTTTTTTTTTCAAGAAAGCTACCTTGTCCATGATAGTGTGTGTAGCCCACTGCCTGACTAGCCAGTCCTGCTTCACCGGCCTTTACGGAGAGTTTTAGACTGTGTTCGCTGACTTGAGATCAAAATCAGGTGGTGTGGTGGTTCACACCTGTGATTCCCATAGCTGAAGACCCAGGTGAGGGGTCACCTTAAATCCGAGGGTTCCAAGTAAGCCTGGGCTGCACAGCAAGGCTGAGGCCACCCTGAGCTGTGTGAGACTCTGCTCAAAACAACAACAAAAATTGGTCCCAGAAAATAAATAATAAGGATGGGGTTTGGGCATTGGGTTGCTTGTATTCTTGAACTACGTGGCAACCCATTTTTAGCACAGGGTTAAATAAGGCAAAACCGTGTTGCAACTTACAAGGATGCTTGGCAGAAACACAAATTCCAGCCCAGGTGTGGTAGTGCACACCTTTGATCTCAGCACTCCGAGACAGAGGCAGGCCTCTCTGTGAGGTCAAGGCCAGCCTGTTCTACAAAGGGGTTCTGGGGGAGCCAGAGCTGTTACACAGAGAAACCATGCCTCAAAACAAAATAAAACAAACAAAAAAACCTCTGAAATTCCTTCAGAGTCTGCACTTTGAAATAAAAATATATGCATGACGGGCTGTCCCAGCCTCACATTTATTTGCAATACTGGCAAACAAATGAGCATTGCTTTAAGCTGCTAATACTGCATGCAGAGTGAAAAATTCAGCCACTGCTTGCACCTTTTTTTTTTTGTGCCATTTTAACTCTGGCATTAAAATATATTTAGGACTTGGCGGTGAAGGCACACGCCTTTAACCTTTAATCCCAGCACTTGGAGGCAGAGGCAGGTG